>NC_143583.1:222107827-222221470 GCF_048544385.1 Mastigoproctus giganteus
GTGCCGACCCCCATATGAACGTGGGAAGAAGGTGAGGACAAAGAAGAAGTGCCAGTGTGTACAGCAGTATCATCTTTTGTGCCCTTAAAAGATGATATCTGCATCATATCTGTTCTGCAGTATCCCTGCCCCTATTCCACCATTTTTTCTCACACAAGTGTCCCTAACAATAGAGTCACATTGACTACCTGATCTTGGAGATTGCTGCTGTGTTGTCTGATGCACAAGTGTGCACTCTGGCTCTGGCATTCAGTTGGGCAGCTGTAAGCTTGATGTCCCCCCCCCCCCCCATTTTAATTCTTTTGAGGAATCGACCCCACTTTTTTGCAAACTGTTGTAAAATTCCATCAGAACGCTGAGTTGGCTTATAATGTTTTTCACACTCTAGGCCTAGCACTTACTAAGACGTCTCCTTGGCTGTATCATGTCTTGTTCCAGAAAGGTCTCTTGAAATGTGCAACTTGTGAAATGTTTGCATTTCACAAGTTGCGCATTTTATTATGCTGTGAAACATTGGAGAATGTATCGGTTCTTCCCTTCAGTTTTTCTCTGAACCACAGCACTCCTGCTACCCTGTGCCCATTGCTTTGCTGCTCTAACGTGATTTCTGTTTAAATACAATTTAATTAATTCAATGAAAATTAATAAAATCAATAGATGTAATTGATTAATTGACAAAATTACACTAAACTAATAGATTAATAAATGCAGTGATGCATATTATGCTATCAAGTTTTACGTTATATCTTATGCTATCAAGTTTTACGTTATATCTTATGCTATCATGTTTTACTTTATATCTTCTTATGCTATCAAGTTTTACGTTATATCTTATGCTATCAAGTTTTACGTTATATCTTATGCTATCAAGTTCAAGTACACTATACCATTATGATTGCAGTGTTAAATTAGTTAGCCAGGTGGGTAAAGTGCCTGCCTGCCTGCCTGGCAACCCAAAGGTCACGGGTTCGAATCTCGCCCCGGGCTTGGATCAGAGTAGAAAATGCAAAAACCTTGGGAGGTACAATGTGGCCACAGAAGCCGATGCGCCAACAACTAGCAAAATAAAAATTTAAAAAATTTAAATTAAATTAGTTATATCCATACTAAAAAGTAAAATTCCTTAGCTAAACAAAAACTATATAAGCCAACAAGTGATTGGAACCTTTGAGCTACTTATTTATCACTATTACAACCCTACTATTCCACTGCACCACTCATGATGTGCTATGATATTTGCACCAAAACACTAATACAATAGTGGTACAAATAGTAAATCGTAACTTACAAAGTCACTAGCTAAATTTAAAAATAAGCTAACAAAAGTGACTGACTATTTAAACTATTTGTAAAATACAATTTAATATGTTAATCCAAAAAATGCTGAAAATTTCCAAAAATCTTATTGTTCCTACAAGCTCAAAATTCTGCATCCTGCCGCTTATAATTTGGTTTATTTTACTTTCAAAAAAGTCACTTTACTATTACTGTTCCCAAAAAAGTCACTTATGAATGGAGATCCAATATATTTATTCAGTTTGTCAGCATCCTCTACAGAATTAATTTCTGCTAGCGAGGCTATATTGTTTAAAAATTATTTTTTTATGTATAACTTTTGATTTAAAATGAGTACTGTAGTAATTATTTGTGATTCTCTGATTAAGTTGGGGCATTTGTTCCTTACTTTGAATTTGTATTTGAATATGGATTAAAAACCGCCCTCAAATTTTCCATTGAATATTGAGTATTGATGTTGATGATACTTAGAGAATTTTATGTAGTTTTGTAGCAAGTGTAATCAGTATCGAAAGAGGCCTATAAACTAATTTATAGCAATACAAAAGAAATGTTTTAATAACTTACATTTTTCACTTGTTTGTTTTAGTTAAGAAACTTTAATCTAGTAGAGCTATAACTGATTTAAAACTCTGCAAATGTAGCAGTATAGCATAGTGTAAATTGTGATAGCATAATACATATTATCACATTTAGGTATCTCTCAGTTTAGTGTATTATTCTTAAGTTAAATTGAATTTAAATTGAAATCATGCCTCATTATTTTACAAACAAATAAAAGTCAGATGAGTCCATATCAGGTGAATGAGGTGAATGCAGCAAAGACTCAAACCACAGTTTAGCCACCGATTTTCCTCTTAGGTGAAGCATTGTCATCCAGCAATAGCACTGCTTGAATTTTTTATTGTAATTTAGTTAATGATCCATCTAGTACTCCACTGTTAGTTTTACCCTTTTCAAGGAAATCAATGACCAGTGCACTCAAACAAACCCTGAAGGCTGTCAACAGAATCTTCCCAGCTGAGGTTTCCACTTTGAAATTTTTTGGAAGGGGCAACCCAGCATGTTTACTGTGTTACCCATCGTGGCAACTTTAGAATCTAGATCAAAATAACGAACTCAACATTCATCAACAGTAACAATGCAGGCAAAAGCCTTTTCTCCATTTGGTATGGCACACTCCAAAAGACTCCTATGACTTTCACTCTTGCCTTAGAATTCCACCAGCAAGACACCTTGTCATGCAAGCTGCTCATCTAGAATAGCATTTACTGACCCATGACTAATCTTTATTTTATTGGTTCAATGTTCATTTTATGGTCTTCCATAAATAATATATGTATCTTATATACCATTTCCTCATTTTGGACCATGGCTGGCCACCCAGTCATTGGGTCATTTTTGATGCTCTCCCAGCCATGCTTGAATTCATAAAAGCACCCTCTGGATTGTACACTCTGATTGAGAAGATTCATCATATATGTTGTTCAAACATTGAACAATTTCATGTAATTCCACATTCTCTTTAGTTAGTAATTTTATAACCACTCGCTGCACAGATTTTTCCTATATTTTGCTTGGTTATCAGCAGTCTTCAGAATTATACCTCCCAAAGAGAAATAGAATAAGTTATGTGGCTAAAATGTATAGATACTACTGAGACTATCTCCTATTACTGTGCCTTTTTTTACCTAAATCTTGACTATGTTCAACAATTTTTTTTAAATTCCACTTGTAGATATAAACTAGTCTAAAATCAAGTCGTAAAGGAGATTAGGCAAGCTAAGGCAGATTGCAAGAATTCTCTGGCAAAAAATGCCAAGAAAAGCAGCAAATATTTTACTTATTTTAACAGTGGAAGGAAGGGGTTGAATTGCATTGGCCCACTTCACGTCAATTGTTTAACAGTTAATGATCTGATGCAGGTTGCTAACAAACTGAATAGATATTTTCTATTCATGCATGAGGAGTTGTTTAGGGAGGGGAATGACAGAATTTCATCAAACTAACAGGCTTGATGAAACCTGTTACCCTAACAGTGAACTAAAGGATATTGTGATCTATGAGAGGAAAGTGAAAGAGAAATAGTTGCAGCTTGACATAAAAAAGCACGTGGAGTGAATGGTATCTATCCAATTATATTAAGAAAGGCATCAAAGTAGTTAAACAAATTGTTAGCTATAATTATAAGAGCACATTTGGGTGCAGGAGAGATCCCAATTGACTAGAGATGTGCAAATGTATTATCAGTTCATAAAGAGTGATCAAAAGGGTGGCATGAATAGTTGCAGACCTATTAGAGAGAGAGAATCTTTTATTGCCCCACCTTCAGTTGTGACAGTTACATGGTTGGATAGTGTTGCAATGTCCCTTCACAGCCAAAAGTCCAGGGCTTTACACTTATTATTATTATTATTAGCCATATGGTGCAAGAAAGCCTGAGGCTTATGCTGCACCAGCCAAAGAAAATTTCTGAGCTACCTTGAGAGAGAGAGCAGTAGAAAGAAATCACCAAGAAAGAGAAGAATGATGATATCCAGCTCAGGACCCTGGGTGTGCCAAGTGCATACTCACCAGATGTGAGTCCCTAGGGTTATATAGAGATGATAACAAGCAAGCCACAGCAACCCAAGAGATCCCAGCCACAGCAACCCAAGCACGGTACTAAGTACTATAGGTTATAATACCTCTCGTGTTTGGGGTTCTCATAAAAAAAAAAAAAAAAAAAAGCATACTACAGAAATAAATTGCCATTAAGTGATATAGGACATAAAACAAATTAAATGAAATAACATTTAATAATTAATGTCTTCTGTCTTATTAAATGTTATTTAATAAGACGATGATTTCCATAATGGCATTATACATAAAAATATTAAGTTGACATAAAAATTACATTAAATAAATACTAGTGTAATGTAACATTTAGATTAAATTAACAAAATGACACTTGAAAGTCCCGATTTTCGTCTTCGCAGCTCATGAGAGAGAGAGAGAGAGAGAGAGAACAGCATGAACAGAAGCAGTTGAAGCACACACCGTTGGCTCCTTTCCTGGTATGCTCATTAATTAATCGGAGCATTAAAGTGGCGAGTGCAGGGAATGTTGGCTTGGATGCACTGAAGAGAAGGCTTTTCATTTTGCAGACTGTCGGGGACAGTCGTTGATTATTCCTTACTGGAAGGAACCTGGGGTGAATTTGCTTGTCACTAGATTGCTTCGAGGATGCTCTCTGTCTATGCCGAGTGATGGAGGGCATGGAATGTGCGGGATCCAGAATTCTCTTCTTATAGTGTGGGTTAACAGCAAATTTCTCTAAGTTGGCATTGATGCCCTGGATTTTTCTGAGCATCTGGTAGGGTAGGAAGCGATCTGATAAGTGGAGGCGTGAGTGAAGAGGGCAAATTGTTGGGGTGGCTCGGAGCTGGGTAGATGGAATCCTCCAGCCACAGAGATCCCAGAATGAAGGAAATGTGATGAGACTGGTCAGCATCTTTATCATGATTACCAAGCTCCTTTGTTCAATGAGAGAGGGCAGCCTGGGAATTCCCAGGAGCAGGGCCATTTCAGTCTTATGGGCTTGGGGTGGAGGTATCCTGTGTTTGTTGGTTACCCACTTGAGGAGCCAGTACTCTGCTACCCAGATGGGTTTTGTGTTCATGGGTGCTGCCGATGCCCAGATTTCTACTGCATAAAGTAGCAGGGGGTATATGATGTTCCTGACATATTTTGTTGCAGTGACCTTGTCTGAGACGTAATGAAGGTGCTGCTTCACTCTCCATTTCACTTGTACCACTCGCCTGATAAGTTTTTTGACGTGGTGGTTAAATGTCAGCTTTGTGTCAAAAACCACCCTCAAATCTAAATGATATGAAACAGGAAGTATGGATACTGCATTAATATTTGGCGAGATGATTGTGGCCTCTTTCTTCAAGGAGTAGAGCATGCACTCAGACTTTGCTGGGTTGATATTAAGGCCATATTGTTTGAGGTAGCCTACTAGTGTGAGGAGCACACAATTAATTTCCTCTGTGATCATATTGGGGTCTGCATTTGTTTGGATGGTGGTCAGTATCTTTAAATCGTCAGCATAACAGAATATATCTGGTCTCCGAATTATAAAAGGGGAGATAATGGCAGTAAAAAGGAGGCTGGAGAGGACTCCCCCTTGTGGTACTCCTATGGATATTTACTTAGTATAGTTTTTGTCAGAATTATGGAGTATGAATGTATGGTTCTGAAGGAGTGATGAGAGGAAATGCAATGCATCCCCACCTATAGAGTAGTGGTCTTAAAGCAGTTGTAGGAGGGCAGGTACTTGAACGGCATTAAATGCTGCTTCGATGTCGAGGTAGGTTATGAGGAGTTCTTCTTTCCTCTCAAAAGCTGCAAGGATGCTGTGGGTGGTGGCAAGGAGATTGGTAATGGTGGACCTGTTTGGAGTTGATGAATGAATTTGTGGTGGAGCATTTGGAAATATGTGAGCTGTTAGAGTTGGCAGGAGGGTTCTTTCTATTAGTCTCAGGAGACACAAGAAATTGGAGATGGGTGTGAAGTGTTTCTCTAATGATGGTGTTCTTATTTTTGGGTATGGCCTTATCAAATAGACATTCCATTGATGGGGAAAGATGTGTTTGGTTATTACCATTGAACATGCTAACAAGGGGCTGGATGATAGGACCCAGGCATCTCAGCATAAACTGGGGTATTCCTTCTGCACCCATAACTGTAGAGGACGAGGTTGAGTTCAGTGCTGCTAAGATTTGGTGTTTAGATATAGTGATGGATATCAGCAAGTCCTGTCTACTACGATTGAATGTGTGATCGAAATTATTGTTGGATGCTGCAACGTCTTCAAATCGAGTAATGAAGTCAATCCATCTCTGGTGGTCAAGTGGTTCTGGGAAACTAGTAGTTTCTTTTGTGCATGGTGTCTTTCCTGTTGTTAGCAACCATTCAAAATAGCTCTTGATGGACTGGGATTTTTGGCGGTTGAAAATGGCTCGTGCTCTTGAAAAGGCTACCCTATCATTAATTTTGCCAGATTTCTTCCATTGCTGTTTTAATTGAAAGCTGAAGTTTAGATGAGGGATCCACCGTGTTCTGGAGTGATTGTGACTGACTTTGAGGCCATGTATTGAGCTAATCATTTATTAAAAATTAAATGATTAGCATTAGTAGAGGCGTATGATGCAAGAAAGCAAGCTTATGCAGCATCAGCCAAAAAAAAAAAAACTTCCAGTTCACCCCTCCGTTCGTTCGAAATACCTGTCCAGCTCAGCCTTAAATTTATTTAGGCTATCAACTTCCACGAGGGATGGAAGTCTGTTCCATCAACCAACTACCTGCTGGCTAAAGGCAAATTTCCGCACATCTATCCTACATCTGTCTTTCCTCAATTTGAATTTATGCTCTCTCAGGTGATTATTCTGAGCAAGAGGAAGAATCCCATCAGCATTAAGCATGCGCAAACCATTCAAGGCTTTATACACCTCTATCAGATAACCTCGCTGGTGCCTAGTCTACAGAAACTGTAATTTGCAAAACTTAAGCCTTTCTTCGTAAGAGCAACCCATTGTTCCATTCACTAATCTAGTTGCCCTTCTCTGTACAGTCAGTCCTCGTATAGCAAGATAGTTGTGTTCCTAGAAACCCTCGCGCAATGCAAAATTGTGCAATATAAACAACAGGCCCTATGGGAAAAATAGGGTTAGATGCTGACCACCCAAGATTGAACACACATTTGTAACCAAAACATTACCAAACACAATAAATAATACTTACGTATTTTATTATGATTATTTATTATTATATGTAATAACATACATAATACGTAATCTCTGTGAATCTGCATTTTAATTACTTAAGTATTTTAAGTAATACATATTTTATTACGACTATTACGTAATAAAATATTGCTACTGCTTTTGCTTCTATCGTAAGCAAACTTTTTTTTTTGATTTTCTATCCAAACAGATGACAGCCGTTCCATCTCTTCCAATTCTTTGTGTGTTAATCTAATGGATTTTAATTATACTTTGAGTTGTTCCTGCAATGAAAGTTGTTTTTATTTTCTCTGCATTCTTTGTAATTCTCGGCGTTGCCTCATTTAGGTCTGTAGCACGTGCAATATTACATGGTCTTTCATCTCCTCAAAGCGTTTCACAATTTCATATTTTTTCTCTATCGACAGAAGCGGACTGGCCATAAGCCTTACCGGTGGGCCGGCGTGATTTTGGCCATAAACCATATTATGAGGCCACTGTAAATTTTCCCGGGTAAGAATTTTTGATCCAGTCCGTCTCTGTGAATCTGCAGTGTCTTCACCAGGACGCTTCCTTTTCACACCTTTTAAGTTTTTTACTCATTTTTAGGGAATAAAGTACAATTACAAAACGAGGAGGCATGCTTGATACACATAAACAAAGCTGCGCGCATCTAGCAACTGAATAAACAACACCGTAAAGGCAGAGATACACTATTAACACCTCGCATTTTACTAAAGCACATTTCTAGGGGTTGCTACCATAAAACAATTTCCAGTTGCGTTTCTGCGAGTGGAATCTGTTATAAACTGGTAGTAAACTCGATCTAATTGCATTTGCGATTATACCGATTGCTGGAATTGTGTTGTTGGTTATTATGGTGAAATGTGTTTCCCCTTCACTGATATAAAAAACAAATACATTTTCAGAATCTTCTCTTCATTCCTATCTTGTTGCGTTCAGTTGGGGTGATTCCGCGTTCGACTGCCATTTCTTGTAAACACAAAGGCGAATCGTGCATAAGCGAATTCGGTTCGTGTTATATAAGATATCGTTCCCCTATTTATAAATCGTGTATGATCGAATTCGTGTAATGTATACGAGGACTGACTGTACTTGTTCCAGCAGCTCTACATCCTTCTTGAAATGAGGCCTCCAGACCAGTAAACAGTACTCAAGGTGTGGCCTGACCATTGCCTTATATAAGGGAATAATCACCTCCTTATCCCTGCTAGAAAAATTCCTGTATATCATTGACAAGACACCATGAGTTACTCTTGCCACCCGTCTGCACTGCTCAGAGAACTTCGTATCTGCCTGCACAACTATCCCCACGTCCTTTTCATTCTCTACCACTGTCAGTGTAGTACCACAGAGTTGATACGTTACTCTGGCGTTGCTGTTTCCCATATGTAGTACTTTTCATTTGTCAATGTTAAACTTAATTTCCACCTCTCAGCCCATCTGCTCAACCTTTCCAGATCCTGTTGCAGCAGCATAGTGTCAGTAGTGTCCTTAACAACCCTCCCAACCTTGTCTGCAAACTTGGACATTAAACTTGATATACATTAGCCCAATACACTGATAATCCATTTAGTTAACAGGTCTGCCACTAGTAGGGTATCACATGACTCAAGAACATACATGGTGTGAGAGATGCTGCTGTAATTCATTTGAAACATCAATATATTTGGGACTATAAATTGTTCTCTGTATCACCTGTTGTTTTGCTCTAAAAATTGGGATTGGTGGTTCCAGTTGTATTAGGATTGGGTCATGGTCTGAGTTAAAATAACCATCTTGAGGAGTATCAAGTGTACATGATATTGATCTGAGGGTCAGGTCAAGTTGGTTTGTTCCCCTTGTGGGGCCCTCATTGGCCCCACAAGTTAGGCCAGCAACACTTAGCTGTGATAGAAGCAATCTTTTCATATTATCCAGACATGGAGGGAGGTTTAAATTTCCACAGATAATTTTCATTGGTGATGTGTGGAGATGGTGAAGGATCCAGTTGGTCGCCTCTTGCATTGTTTCCTTTGTAGGATTGGATGGTATGTAGATGACAACAACTTCAATGGAAATGGACCTCAATTTAAGCAGTGCATAGCGCGCTTCGTAATCATCTGAGTTGCTGGAGATGCTGTTCTCAAGGGTGAGGATGGCTTGATTGTAGAACAGTGATGTTCCCCACCCTTCTTTTATTCCTGGATATGAGCTCAGCACCATAACTACTTGGGATCGTAGCTGCAATGTAATCCTCAGCGGATTCCAGCCAGTTCTCAATGAGGCATAGCATATCAATTTGTTTAGGTAACAAAATTTTTCAATGGTTTCAAGTTTATTCCGTAGACTGCAGAAATTTTGGTAAAGTAGTTTGACCACAGGGATCCATACAGCTCAGAAGGATGCCACACAATTGCAGCTTGGCTACAACTCATCCATAGATGATCCCAAACTGAGGATACAACCTGCCCAACCCACAGGCCCCCAGTCTAAGAATTGTGACAACATTCTCACTACGCTAATCGACAGATTAGCGTAGTGAGATTAATTAATTGTTAATTGTTCTTAATTGTTCTCCCTCTTGTCGTTTCGTTTTTTCGAGGTCGTGCTGTTGCCCTTGATGTGATTCTGGTTTTGATAGACATCTCAGTTGGGTTGATTAGATTTTGGGGTTGTCGTTCATGAGGTTTCACATGTATGTGACTTGGGTTGCAGGGAAAGAGGTGCATGCATCCTGGAGCATACACTTTTACAGTGAAATGATCGCTACTGCAGCTATAGGTGAGTCAACTGCATTTCCTTCTGGGGCCTGTGCATTTCCTAGTTTGTCATTATGGCATGCTGCTTTCCTATAAAAGGGACATATGATGGCCATATAGATGGACGTTTGATGTCGTGATACAGTTTGGAGTCCCAATCAAGCTTGAAGGATGCATAGTTCTGGTGCATAGCTGGGAGCTGTTCGACTGCAACATCCAGCTGCCACTGATCTCTCAAAGCTGTAGCGATGTCATCAGTTATGGTCTGTGGATACAGTCTTGAGATGTATAAGCTGCTTTTAGACTTTCCTGTAGTGCTTATTGCTTGGACCCGAGAGGTGCTGGATGTTCCTATAGAATAGGAGCGGCTTGCTCTTGGTCTGGAAGAGGAGATGTGTTTTGGCTGATTATTTGTGATAGAATTCATTCGAGTTGTTGAGTGCATCGCCACGATCTGGGCCCAGGTTATAGGCTGTAACTGTAAGAGTGTTCTGTCGATTAGCGTAGTGAGAATGTTGTCACAATTCTTAGACTGGGGGCCTGTGGGTTGGGCAGGTTGTATCCTCAGTTTGGGATCATCTATGGATGAGTTGTAGCCAAGCTGCAATTGTGTGGCATCCTTCTGAGCTGTATGGATATGCTTCATGCTAGGTGTTTTGTTCAGCTTCGATTGACTGGGGTTAGGCTGAGCTTCAGTGCGGTCTTCTTTTCCATGCAGTTGACGATCTGTATAACTGGAAGGGTTTGAAGTGGAAATATGAATGCTACTCAGTATTACAGGTTTACATTGTGACCCCTCACTTCTTCTTCTTCTTTGGTCCTTAGCTGGCAGCTGGGGGAGGCGGTTGGCCACGCAACCAGTATGCTGCTGTAGGTGCCGCAGGGTTTCGGACTTGCTCTGTGATGTTCTTCCATACCTTGCAATCAATGGCGTCAGTCCTGGCCTGGTTAAGGTCGAGACGTCGTCTCTTCGAGTCATTTTCCACTTGCTTGGCCCACGTTTTCCTAGGCGCGGTCCGTTGGATGCTCCATTGGGAGGCGCCTCCGTAGCCAGGTGGGAAGGAGCAGCAGTACGTAGCACACACTTCTTGATTAGACCGGGGTTCGAGCCCGTCACCACCAAATACGGAGGATGCGGAAAGGTCAGGGAATGACCACCGCATTTCCCGGAGCAATATGGCCTTAGTTGCTAATGCTCCTAAAAAACAAATAAACAAACAAACAAGCTCCATTGGGTGGGTCGTTGTCTCCAAAGGAGTCTGGATGGTATTCTGTGCGTGCCCATTCTACATACGTGGCCAAACCATCTAAGCCTTCACTTCTGGATTTGGTCAGCAATGGTTGGTTGCTGTTGGCATCTGGCGCGGATGGTATCATTAGTGATGCGGTCACGAAGAGAGATGCCCAAGATCTGCCGCAGGCATCGCATTTGGAATACCTCAAGTTTGTTCAAATCTAACTTGAGACAAATCTATGTTTCCGATCCATAAAGAAGAATGGGCAGGATCAAAGTCCGGAAGAGTCGGATTTTAGTCTTTGTGGAAATGTTGGTCCTCTTCCACAGACACCATTTGAGCGAGGCGAACGCAGTGGCCACCTGGCCAATTCTGCTGTGGATTTCCATGGTGGATGCAACTTTCTTCTCCTGGACCAGCGACCCAAGGTATTTAAAGTCCTGCACTTGCTCCATCTGGACGCCTTCAAGATAGATGGTGGCTTGCGACCCATCTGTTGTCAGGGCCTTTGTCTTACCAGCATTGATCTTCAAACAGTATGGCCGGGCAATTTTTTTTTTTTTTTTTGGTTTTTAGGAGCATTAGCAACTAAGGCCATATTGCTCCGGGATATGCGGTGGTCATTCCCTGACCTTTCCGCATCCTCTGTATTTGGTGGTGACGGGCTCGAACCCCGGTCCAATCAAGAAGCGTGTGTTACGCACTGCTACTCCTTCCCACCTGGCTACGGAGGCGCCTGGCCGGTCAATGCGGGCAATGTCGTAGAGGATGTCCGTGGTGGCTTCAGCGTCGTTACTGGCAAGGATAGCACTATCATCAGCAAACATCAGGTCAGTCACATAGTGATCCTTGTCATATTGTATGCCGTCTGTTTCTGAATGCTTGCCTCATAATGGCGTCGACCACGATGTTGAAAAGCAACGGGGAGGCTACATCCCCTTGGCGGACTCCAGTTTGGATGGTAAATTCCTCAGATAAATCGTTCTGGATGCGCACCTGGCTGGTTAAACTGTTGTATGCAGTTTGGAGGAGTGTGATGACTTTTCGAGGTACATGTTCAACCTCTAGTAGTTTCCATAAGGCAGGCTGGTGGACACAGTCGAAAGCAGACTTAAAGTCAATGAAAACAATGACGGTTCGCTGTCCACACCGGATCCTCTCCTCCATCAGCTGACGAATGGCAAATATTTGATCACAGCATCCTCGCCCGGGGCTATATCCTGCCTGTTCTTCTCGACTGGTTTGCTCGCGATGTTTTTGCAGTCTTGACTGGATGATCTTCATAAAGACCTTTCCGATGATGGAAAGAGGCTGATTCCACGGTAGTTCTTGCAGTCCCGGTTATCACCTTTCTTGTGGATCGGTACGATAATGGCTTTCCTCCATGTTAGCGGAATTTGTTCAGTGCACCAGATGGTTTTGAGGAGCGAGTGTAGTCGGCGAAGCAGTACATCTCCCCCGGCTTTGATCGCTTCTGTGGTGACTTGGTCCACTCCTGGTGCCCTGCCATTCTTCAGGGATTGTATGGCTGCTTTCACTTCTTCTACTGTAGGCTCAACATCGACCATGGAGACCTCAGGGGGGTCGATCGAGAGTGCTGTTGCTGGCGGTCCCTGAGGTGGGTCGTGATTATACAAAGCTTTGAAGAATTCACTCCACCGTTGCAGGCGTTCGGATGGTGATCGCACGAAGGTCCCATCAGCATTCTTGATGTTGTCACTAGTCAATTTTGTCTTTCCACTCAGACATCTGAGAGTGGTAGAGAGTGCGGTACTCATTCTTGGATGCCGCCACTTCAAGATCGTCTGCCACTTGGTTCCAGTATGCTTCTCTTTCTGCTGTCATTCTTTGTCGGACTTCTCGGTTTAGCTGCCGGTACCGTTCAAAGTCGACCAACTTTGCCTGTTTCCGTTTGTTCACGAGGTCGAGGCACTCGTCTGATATCCATGGTTGCGTTCGACGTCGGGCAGGTGGACATAGGGGCTTGGCACATTCCAGGATGGCATCAGAGATCTGCTTTTCTTCTTCATTTATATCCTCGGGCACGGCCAGCATCTCGAAGCGGTCGGATAGGGCGATCTGATATGCCTGTTTGTTGGCAGCATTCATTAGCTGCCTCCAGTCCAGCTTGGCTGACCGAGATGATCTTTTTGCGTGCCGTAATTTGAGCTGCACCTTAGCCCGGATGAGGTAGTGATCAGATCCGCATTCAGGTCCCCTCATGGCACGAATGTCCATGAGTGATGAGCGAAATTTGGCATTGATCAAAATGTAATCCAGGATTGCTAAGTCCTTGCCATATGGATTTCGCCATGTAAGTTGATGTTTTTGAGGGTGCTGGAAATGGCTGTTTCCAATGATCAGGTTGTTAGATGCGGCAAAGGACAACAAACGTAGTCCGTTGTCATTGATCTTCCCATGGCCAAACTTGCCCATTGTTGTTTCCCAACCAGATCTGTCCACGCCAATGTGGGCATTAAAGTCCCCTGCGAGGATGATCACTTCTGTCTGCAGAATTGAATCCAGCGTATGTTGGAGCTGGTTGTAGAAGTCATTCTTGGTCGGGTCCAGGCTAGTCTCAGTTGGCGCATAGGCGGAGATAATATGGGTCTTGATGGTGCCCTTGACAGTAAAGACTGCCAGGCGGTCCGATATTGGTTGGAAAGCGATCGCACTACTGGTGGCCTGAGCATCGACCATAAAGCCCACTCCTGCTTCTCGTTTCTCACCACCAGAGTAGAATAGCATAACCGCTTCGTTAGGTGCTGGTGGTTGGATGATCATCGTTCCAGACCCGGTGAGCCTTAATTCGGATAATGCCGCGATTGATATCTTGCACCTAAGTAGTTCTTGGGCAATGATTTCCTTTTGTCCAACGTGGTGCCCCGTTCGAACATTCCATTCGCCAATGTTAATTGTCCTTTTCGGCGTAGTAAGCTTATTGCTGTGGCCAGTGATCCACTTCACACCAGCACCCTGGGTCCCCAGTGCTGGCGCATCGGCTACCCCGGATGCGGTAACATTGTTATAAGAGCTTGTTCTGTGGCCAGTGGTCCACTTCACACCAGTATCCTGGGTCCCCAGTGCTGGCGCATCGGCTACCCCGGATGCGGTAACATTGTTGTAAGAGCTTGTTCCGAATTTCATGCGGTTTCTTGCCTAGTTTCCCTGGTTTCCCGGTTCTGGTCATTTCGGCAGGATGACCACCCTCCTCCTTTCGCAGCCGGGCTTGGGACCGTCCATGGCGGAGTTATCCCTGTTGACAAACAAGGTATAAGACTCTCAGGGGTGCTCTTGCTCACTTGAGGGGAGGGGGGGAAATGTTATCAGACCGCACAATTCCTTCAATTTCGTTTCAATAATTTGCATTATAGATGCTTGAAAGATGTCAAGTTGGGCCTGTAGTTGGGCGGGTCTCTGGGCATCCTGGATTTCCAGTAGCTGAGGAAGTCTGTCGCTTCTGGCGACAGATAAGGCACAAGACACGTAGTCTTGTGCTTTATAGGTTTGGATCTCGACACATCTCCGATTGGGAAACGGGTCTGTAGATGTTTGTGCTGTTGCATCCTTCATATCTCATGATCTTATCATCGACGCTCTTTTGCAATTTGAAATGGCTGATGCGAGTCACCTTTGTACCGGTTTTATCTTGAGTATCTAGTGGATGATTATATGGAAGTTTGCTCCTCATAGCTTGGGGTACCTGTGATGTGGGGGCTGGGTCGGGCGATGCATCTACTAGTACATGTACTGCATTCCCAGAATGACTGCAGGCATATGCAGCCCAGGAGGCACTGGTCGGCTTTGTGACTTTTACTTTGCTACATTTTTCAAAGGGTCCATTGCATAGCACTGTGTGTAAGACTTTCCGAAAGCAGCTCTGGCAGGTTTGTCTAGAACTGAGCGGGTGGCATCCTGGTATTTTCTTCAAATTATTTTCACGGTGAAACAAAACAGTTGTAGATATTCAGAGACAGAGGTAGCAATTGAATAAAAGCATATCTTAGTCGGAGACACTCAGTATGGGTTTAAACAAAGATCGTGACCTAGTTTCATTTGACACCCAGGGTGAAGAGAGCTTAACTCTAGAAATACTGGAGGCATTGAACATCTGCTCATCCTAACCGCACTAGTCCTACGAGTGCTAGAGGATTAGTGGGTGCAGCTGACCTTGGTTGCTGGATGTTGTCTACTTTGTATTTGAATATTAAATTTAAAATGTAAATACATAATTACCTGATGTTTATGGCGTGAAGAAAATGCCTTCTTCCTATAAAGCTTGTGGTGGGGAGTATAACGATATCACACACTTCGATATTACTACTATTTCTTCTGCAAGAATTACTAATAAATCACAGAGCACCATATCATGCGACCAGTGCAATCAGTTTACTGATGTGGTGTTCTTAGCTTAACTTCTGTAAGGGGGGGGGGTGAGAAATAATAGAGTTTCTGGTTAAATAAGGAATGCAGTTATACTGCAGTCACACCATGGATTTGTTAAAGGGCAATATTGTCTGACCAATCTGAGTGGATATTATGATGTAGTAATGATGGAACTAGATGCAAAAAATAATTTTGATATCATATACAGGAACTCCCTGACTCACGTAAGGGTTGCGTTCCATGGAACGCTACACAAGTCAGAATTTCCCTATGCTTGTGCAGCACTTGCAACTGTGCTCGCTGAATTGATTGAATCAAAAAATAAATGTTTGATGAACATGTAAATAGAATTATTTATTGTATTTATTAAATTTTTTATCTCATGCACAAGAAAAGTGACAAAAGTGTGAAATTTAAAAAAAAAAATTCAAAATTATAAAATTACAAAAAAAAGAGAGGAGACAGGCATAATGTCAGTAAGTTTTACCTCTGTAGCATCATTGCCAGAATAAACGTCTTCAGCTGATCAGTATGTCGCTGTTGAGATTTAGAAGGCGTCGGCCGTTCAACCTTATGAAAGAACATATTAATGGATGACTGGACAGTGACTGTTTTCTTTTCATCGTAGATTTATTTGTAGCAAGCAAGTTAACTTTTCACCCCCCTGTTAACTTTTAAGTGAACTCTGTTCACTGTTAGGATCCATTTTCTCAATTGCCAATGCCATTGCCATCTCTCTCTCTGGTGATGAAGCATCCCGGCTCCATATTTTGTTGATCTTGAGCTTCGTCAGCATTTTCTTCTTTCACTATCACTGCCTGCAAGTCAGTAAGTTCTTTGTTAGATAATTCCTTCTCTTCTTCCTCTATTAACACCATGTCTTTGGTATCAACCTCCAACTGAAGTAGCTCTGCAACCTGTACAATCTTATTTGTAACTTCTTCCTATGATTTGTCTTTTGCAAATCCTTTGAAGCCTACGTGCTGTGGGCATATTTTATTCCATGCGCCATTTAAACTTTTAGTAATTTCTGCCCGTGCCTTATTAATGCTGAAGATGGCTTGGTAAATATTGTAAGATTTCCAAAAGTTTCTTAATTAATGTAAAATTTTTCTCATCGTGTACTGCAGACAATGCCTGAGCAAATGTTGTGTGTAAATAGTATGCCTTTAAATTTGAAATAACACCCTGATCCATAGGTTGGATGAGTGAATCATTTTTGGCGGTAGAAATATGTCTCTCATGTTTGAATTGAAATCATCTAGATGCGTAGCATGTCCAGGAGCATTATCTAATAGAAGCAAAATCTTCAAAGGAACATTGTTGTCTTTATAATATTTTTCAACCTCTGGAATGAAGCAGCATTTAAACCAATCCTCAAAGAGAGAGAGAGAGAGAGAGAGAGAGAGAGAGAGAGAGAGAGAGAGAGATATTGTTATCCATACTCTCTGCTTTTATTGGAAATGCACGGGTAGGATGGCTTTATTGATGCCCTTAAATGCATGAGGATTTCCAGAATGGTACACAAGCAGTGGTTTTAATCTGTAATCTCCTGCTGCATTAGTCCCAAGCAAGAGCGTGGCCCTATCTTTTGAAGCCTTGAAAACTGGCATTGTCTTTTCCTCTTTGGCAGTGTATGTTCGATCCGGCATTTTTTTCCAATACGGAGCCGTCTCATCAACGTTAAAAATTTGTTCCATTGAATAGCCATCTTCATCAATAATTTTTTACAACACATCACAAAACTGGTGACTTCACTGCATACTTTAACGTTGTGGAAACCACTGCGATGCTTGAACCTATTAAACTACCCATTGCTTGCCACGAACTTATCTTGAGGTTTGCCATACTTATCCTTAATATCTTCATAATTACTTGTTGCTTTTGCTTGATTGGTCATTAGACTCAGAGGCATTCGCTTCTGAATCTGATTTTCCATCCATATTATTAGCAGCTGTTCCATCTTTGATATAGCACCCGAATGCTGTTTTGTGATCACTGTTGATCTTAAGTGCATTGATCCTTTGACATGTTTTTTTATACACGCACTGTCCTTTAAAATAGTATTCCATGTTGAAGCAGCGAGACTGAATTCCCTTGCAATAGATGGCAAACTTTGTTCTGCTTTGTACTTCTTAATCATTTTCATCTTCATTTCTAAATCAATTTTGTTTCATTTCCTGGCACTACAACCACGTGTGCTTTTCATTGGTTGCTTTCCCTTCACCATTGTAATCAGTAAAAAGGAATGAAGAGAAGTTTCTGAAAATTTGATTTTTATATGATTGAAGATTTCAGTGAAGAGGAACAAATTTCACCATAATAGCATAAAAACCCACACAATTATAATTAGATGCACTAATTATAAGAAAAGTCCAATAAACCGGAAAGTGCAAATTGTTTTAATTGTTTTATGGTCATGACCTTCAGAAACATGCTTTAGAAAAATATCACAAAGGTGTTCAAAATTGATTCTTAAAACGGGACCATATGATAACGATGAAAAGGTAGTGCAATCTCCATTATAAATATGACCTTTTAGAGAGATAAATAGCTTAGTAATACAGCAAAATTTTCAACTTCAAGGACTTGGAATGAATTACAAAAAAAAAAAAAAAAAAAGAGCAATGTGTTACTGAGTTCACATTACTATATTTTCACGATACATCCATTTATTCCTACAGGATGCAAAATATCCATTATTTTTTTAAGCTTGCACCAGCTGGAAAAAACTTATTTAAAGTCGAATTTTCATAAGTCAAGTATTACGTAAGTCAGGGAGTTCCTGTACTTGGATTTCTGGAAAGCATCGAATACTGTTGCACATAAAAGACTGCTGTGTAAATTGGAGCAGTGTGGCGTTAAGGACAAGTTACTGTTATGGATAAAGGGATGGTTAAATGGGAGAAGACAGTTGTTATTAATGAAACTGCTCTTCATGGACTAATATTACTAGTGGAGTAGTTCCCCAGGATTTAGTGCTGCACCCATTGTATTTATTAATGATATTGAAGAAGGTATTAGTCTTGTTGTCTAAGTTTGCAGATGATACAAAAATTGGAAGGTCAGTTCATAATAATCAGGGTAAGCTACTGCAACAAGATCAAAAAAAAATTCAGCAGATCGGGTAGGCCGAGAAGTGGCAGTTAAAGTTTATTGACAAACGCAAGGTACTGCATAGGTAGCAGTTATCTCGGATTAATGATAGTACACTTCAATGTAGTGGAAAATGAATAAGATCTGTGGGTGCTTGTGCATTCAGTTATAAAGTGCATTGAGTTGTGCAGCCAGGCTGCCAGGAGAGCTGCTGTGGTTTTGTCAATGATACAGGAACTTTGCTAGAAGGGATAAGGAAGTAATTATCGCATTGTATATAGGAAAAGTTTGGCAACATCTTGAATACTACATAGAGGTTCTGGAGGCCTCCTTTATGGAAGAATGTCGATCTGTTGGAATGGGTGTAGACATGGGAAATGAGATTGATGAAGGGAATGGAAGGGTGGTCTTACCAAGACAGGGTTCAGCTCTGTAAATTGCAGCATCTGGAGACTAGGTGGTCTGATTGAGGTGTTGAAAGATTTGGTATGCTTCCTCTTGCTCAGACTACACACATACATGAGGGGGCATAAATTCCAATTAAGGATGAATTGTTGCAGGATAAATAGGTGGAGGTTTGCCTTCAGCCAGTGAATGGTTTATTGTTGGAACAAATTTCCATCTGTTGTTGTGGAAGTGTGCAGTTTGAATAAATTCAAGGAAGAATTAGAAAAATTATTGGATGTGATTGACAGGTGATGTGCAAGATGGCTTTTTTTTTTTTTTTTTTGCTGACATTTTATAAGTTTTCTCTGTTGTACCATATGCCAGTATTACCACCACTACTAATAATAATAATAAAAATAATAAATCAATCATTATGCCATTCATATCTAATACTAGAGCAAAGAATACCTTTTGTTGCATTTTTAGCAGAAGTCCTATCATAATCTATAACGTGTTATAGGCCTAATGACTCTTATAAGTACAATGAACAGCTGTACAGTGAAATAGATTGGGCCAGAAAATCAGAATGTTTTATAATAGGTAATTTTGACTTTCCAGATATTAACTGGAACTTGTGGATTGGTCACTTGTACACTAGCAAGATGTTTTTGATTTATTGGATAATTATTTTCTACGGAAACATATTCGAGAGGCAACCAAAGGGAGTAATACTCTTGATATTATTAAGAGTATTACTCCCTTTAAGAGTATATCTCCAATTCACTAAGAGGATTCAAAGGGTGACACTAGTAATAACAGACCTGTTAGTTTAACTTCTGTGTCGATTATTCATTATTAAGAATCTATAGATAAAAGAACAACTAGGAAGCAGTGATCACAGTGTACTGATGTGGGGTTTCTACTTAAAGATAACTACTATCAGAGTTAAAGGGAAGGGTTTTGCCTTCATAAAGGGGTGACTAGGGGGTCTCACACAGTTATTAAATTTGGTACAGTGGGAACAACTGAAGGTGTTTACCAACAGCAAATTCTAAATGAGAAGCATTCAAGGAATTAATCATGGAAGCTACTAGGCTTTTTATACCAACTATGAAACACTGGTCAAGGTTTAGATGCTGATGGCCTAAATGAATTTCAGATGAACTAATGAGACTCGCAGCAGAGAAGAAACATGCATAAGATGTGTATAAATTATCTAGTGACACAGAAGACTGTGGTAGATACAAGCTAATCTATAATCAAGTCACAATGGAGGTTACGCAGGTGAAGGCAGATTACAAAAAATCTTGGGCAAAGGATGCAAATAAAAACAGCAAAGACTTCTTTACTTATGTAAACTGTAGAAAGAAGGGAATGAATCAAATTGCTCCACTTGATATTGATGGTTCAACTGTTAATGATCCTGCTCAGGTAGCCAACAAACTAAATAAGAGTATTTTTCATCTACATTCACACATGAGGAGTTAATCAGGAAGGGGAACGCCAGAGGTGAATTAAACTCTGGCAGTGAGCTAGCTGATTTTGTAATAACTGAGAGCAAAGTGGAGGAGAAATTGTTGAGGTTAAACATAATAAAGTCACCTGGAGTGGATGGGATCTGTCCAGTTATATTAAAGAAGGCATCAAAGGAAGTCATCTAACTTCTTTGATGCCATAATTATGAGAGCATCCTTGGATTCAGAGGAGGTCCCCATGGACATGAGATGTGCAAATATATCTCCAATTCACTAAAAGGATTCAAAGGGTGACACTAGTAATAACAGACCTGTTAGTTTAACTTCTGTGTCAGGTAATAATGGAGTCACTGGTAAAAGAAGTAATGTTGGATCAAATGCCACAATTATTTTTCAGACAGGATGGGTTTCTTAAGCAGAAAGCTTCTCTGTCTTACTTGTAACTGTCCAATACCGTTGCACATAATATATGGATAATAATAATAATACAGTCAATTATGGTTATTTGGGACACATCGGGACTAGTGCATTTTGGCCCGATTAAGCGGCTGCCCCAATTATCCGAAGTTTTACATAAAAAAAAGCTAAAAATACAATGGACCCCCGCTTTACAATTGGTTCACTGCACAATCAAATCACGTTACAATGGAGTCACCATAGTAATGTACTGTTCACTATGCGATGATTAGTAAGTGCCGGTCGTTTTGATCACGTTTTTGAATTGAATTTTAATTCTATTAAACATTGATTCTAATTAGTGAAAATAGGAGGAATATTATCCACATGCTATAGAAGTAAAGATATATTGAGCATAAATTTACCCTTTATTACCTTACCAATTAAAAAATTAAATGATAAGTGAAAATCGGAAGAATATACATGATAATCGGAATAATTAATATGTACTATAATGTGTGCCTACTAACTATTGCACATACCTCAAGAGTTCTTATCTGTTACCCCAACTGGACGTATTATCTAGATGTTCTGGGGGCACAAACGTTTCACGTGGGCGGGTAGCTAATGCCAGGGAAGAGAGCCTAAAAAACTTCAAGGGTTGTGTTAGGGTTGTTAAATATACAAGAACAGTAAATCTTAATTGTTTATACAGTAACGTTAGAAGTGTCGTCAATAAAATGAGCGAATTCGAACTGCTGGTTAAAACAAGTAACGCGGACATAATAGGGCTTACAGAGACGTGGTGCCACCCGGAAATTGGGGATGATGAGTTTCAGTACGGCTTGTATAATGTATTTAGGAAGGATAGGTTAGATAGAAGGGGTGGTGGGGTAATGCTTCTTATCAGAAGCAGCCTGAGTGCGACGATAGCTTTCCCGGATTCAGACGTTTCACATGCTAGTATAGAGTCTGTATGGTGTGAGATAGTTGGAAACAAAGGTATAATGCGAGTAGGAGTAATCTACAGACCAGGTGATTGTGAAGATTATGACAAAAGCCTCTACATGCAAATGGAATGGGCAAGTAAGCGTCAATGCCTTATTATGGGTGATTTCAATCTGCCTCTAATTGATTGGAGTAAATGGGAAGGAAACTCGACATGGGGAACAAAATTTTTAATTCAACTAGATGACTGTTATTTGTATCAACATGTCAGGGAAAATACTAGAGAAAAGAATATCCTAGACCTCATCATCACACATGAATCAGATGACATAACAGGGCTGACAGTAGAGGAACCAGTAGCAGGAAGTGATCACGGAGTTCTACGGTGGATGATGACGAGAGAGGTAGCAGAAGTAAAAGGCAAAGGAATGGGTTTTAATTTCAGAAAAGGAAATTACGATGCCTTAAGGTACTACATGGCCTCTATTAACTGGGTAGATATCGCGCAGAGAATGAATACAATTGAACTGTGGTACGCTTTTAAAACATTAATCACAGATGCCTTGAATGCGTATATACCATTAAAAAAATACTCCACGAGGAGGGTTCCAAGTTGGATGACTAGTGAAGTTGCCGCATTACTTGAGCAGAAAAGGGTGGCATGGAAAGGTTACAGAACAATAAAAAGTACTGAAGCCTATAACAGCTACAAGGTGATGTGTAATAGAGCCACAGAAAAGGTTCGACAGGCAAAGGCAGTTTATGAGAAATCACTAGCAAACAGAGCAAAGAGGGGGGATAAAGAATTCTTCACATATATAAATGCCAAGAAGAGCAGGACAAACCAGATCGGACCTTTACGTAAGGGAAAGGGGATAGTAATAAATACACCAGCTGCCGTTGCAGATGAACTCAACAGTTATTTTGCATCGATATTTACAAATGAAAAGCCTTTTGTGGCAAAGGGAAATTGTGGGAGCGAAGTTAAAAAATATGTAATTAATGATATTGAAATTTCGCAAGATTATTTAATGAAAAAACCTTCGAGCCTACAGACCAGTAAGGCTCCTGGAGTTGATGGAATATACCCTATAATCTTAAGAGAGGCGGCAAGCGAGTGCATTGAACCATTGAGGCTAATTATGCGAGCATCATTAGACTCTGGGGAGATTCCCTTGGATTGGAAAAGTGCAAATGTATCTCCCATACATAAGGGTGGCTCTAAAAGTGAAGTTGGAAATTATCGACCTGTCAGTCTGACTTCAGTAGTAGGGAAAATCATGGAGGCAATGATCAAGGGTGGAATTCAGGATCATTTGGATCGAATTGAAATTCTCAAGGATACTCAGCATGGTTTCGTAAAAGGAAAATCATGTTTAACAAATCTGGTTCGCTATTTCGAAAGGGTCACTCACGAGCTGGATTTAGGGAATAATTTCGACATTGTTTATTTAGATTTCAGCAAAGCTTTTGACTCAGTCCCACATGAGCGGTTGCTTTATAAGCTGGAACAGGTTGGAATCACTGGGAAAATCCTTAGATGGATAGAAGGATGGCTTCAGGGCAGGAGGCAGAGGGTTGTGATAAATGGCTATTCCTCAGATTGGGTTGATGTAAGAAGTGGGGTTCCCCAAGGATCAGTATTAGGACCACTGTTGTTTTTAATTTTCATAAA
The DNA here is from genome assembly GCF_048544385.1 of Mastigoproctus giganteus. Taxonomy (NCBI): domain Eukaryota; kingdom Metazoa; phylum Arthropoda; class Arachnida; order Uropygi; family Thelyphonidae; genus Mastigoproctus; species Mastigoproctus giganteus. Next base: position 222,131,249 of record NC_143583.1, read on the forward strand.
CGACATTGATGAAGGGATAGAGGGCGTGATGTCTAAATTTGCTGATGATGTTAAAATTGGGAGAGTAGTTAATGATCACTGTCAAGCTGAGCTTCTTCAGAGAGACCTAGATAGACTTCAGGAATGGTCAGAAAAATGGCAGCTGTGCTTTAATCCAACAAAGTGTAAGGTATTACACCTGGGAAACAGTAATCCCAAAAAAACTTATTCACTTGGTGGAGTTCAACTAAAGCCAGTACTGGAGGAAAGGGACTTGGGTGTTACGATACGGTCAGACATGAAATTCTCTGAGCATTGTAAACAGGTTGCAAGGAAGGCCCATGGTGTCCTATCGATGATCTGTCGAACTTTTGCAAGTAGAGATAGGGACGTGATAATCCCATTATATAAGGCTTATGTTAGACCACACTTGGAATACTGTGTTCAAGTATGGAGACCGCACCTGAAGAAAGACATCGAGCTTCTTGAAAGGGTGCAAAGAAGGGTAACTCGCCTGGTGAGATCGGCAAAAGGGCGTCCTTATGAAGAAAGACTTCGAATATGTGGGTTGCAGAGTTTGGAAACTAGACACCTTAGAGGAGATTTGATTGAGGTGTTTAAGGCTCTGAGAGGCATCAGTAAAATGAATGAGGACAAAATTTTCAAGATTATAAATGATGCTAGAACTAGGGGACATAAATTCAAGTTACGGGGGGAAATGTTTAGATTGGATTGCAGGAAGTTCTATTTTAGCCAGCGAGTTATAAATTACTGGAATAAGTTGCCTTCATGGGTGGTAGAGGCCGACAGTTTGGGGAAATTCAAAGGGCATCTGGATAGTACTTTCGGGTAAGGGAAACACATAGGATGATAGGTTTAATTTCCTTTTTATTTATTTTTTATTTTATTTTTTTTTATTTATTAATTATTATTATTTAGTTATTTATTTATTTATTTATTTTTATTATTTTTTTTTTTTTTTTTTTTATCATTGTTTTGTTCGGATTTTTTTTTTTTTTTTTTGGCTGGTGCAGCATAAGCCATAGGCTTTCTTGCACCATGCGGCCGTTACTAATACTAATACTAATACTATTTGACATTTGTGGGTGGGAGTTAAAATTTAAAACAGTAAAAAGATAAGCAATCAATAACAAAGAATTTGGCACACACAAATTGCAAGGAACACGATATGTGCAAGTGAGAATGGAGTAAAAAGTTAAGAAACTTTAAAAACAGGAATGAAGAGAAGATTCTGAAAATTAAATTTTTTATATGATTGAAGATTCCATGGAAGTGAAAACACATTTCACCATAATAACCCACAGAACTCCAACTGTCAGTATTATCGCAAATTCGATAAGATCGATTTTACTATCCGTTTATGATAGATTGTACTAGCAGAAAATCCCAATAAACATGTGACTGCTAATTGTTTTTATTGTTTTATGGTTGTGATCTCCAGAAATCCGACTGAATTATGTGGTACAGTCAGAAACAATCGTAGGGTAATCTCCAGTGCTGCAGTCTCCTGCCCCAATTAAGCGAAGTAAACCCTGACTATTTTCTCGATTGGGTTCTATTTTTTTAAGATTTGCCCCTAATAAATGGCTGCCCCAAATAACCAGAATCCACTGTAATAATAATCATAATAATAATAATAATAAAAGACTGCTGTGCAAATTGGAGCAGTGTGGAATTAAGGGCAAGTTATTGCTATAAATAAAGGGATGGTTGAGTGAGAGAAGACATTACATGGTAATCAATACACACTTTTCTTTGTGGACTATTATCAGTGGGGTCTCCTAGAGTTCAGTGTTGGGGCCATTGTTGTTTTCTATATTTGTCAGTGATATTTATGAAGGTATATCAGACCTAATTTCCAAATTTGCAGATGATACAAAGGATGGCAGGGTTGTTATTGGCAGTAACGACGGTATGCTGCTACAATCTCTTCAAGTTGGGCAAATGGGCTGAGAAGTGGCAACTGAAGTTTAATTTTTACAAATGCAAAGTACTGCATGTGGCAGTAACCTCAGAGTAAAGTACAAAGTGTGTAGTATTACACTCAGGATAGAGGAGAAAAAAAGACCTGCCTGTAATTGTGCAAACACAATTACATTTTTAGAGCAGTTCAGACAAGCTGCCAGAGCAGCCTACAATATTTTCTTATGATATACAGGAACTTTGCTAAAATTGATAAACATGTGATTATCTCTTTGTATGGTCAGGCCACATTTTGAGTACTGCATACAGGTCTGGAGGCCTCGTTTTAGGAAGGATGTATTAGATCGGGGTTCGAGCCTGTGACTGCCAAATACGGAGGATGCGGAAAGGTCAGGGAATGACCACTGCATATCCCCGGAACAATATGGCCTTAGTTGCTAATGCTCCTAAAAACCAAATAACAAACAAACATTAGGAAGGATGTAGAGCTTCTGGAATGAGTATGAGTAAGAGCAAGAAGATTGGTGATTACAAAAAAAGGGGTGTTCTTGCCAAGTTCTTTCATATTTGCTTAAGTTCTGCAAATATCAGCATCTAGAGACTAGGCACCTGCAAGGTGATCTCTTTGATGTAATGAGGTTTTGAGTGTGTTCAGCAAGTTGATTGCTGATGGGATTCTTCCTCTTGCTCAGATTATGGGGGCATAAATTCAAATTGAGGAAAGAGAGTTGCAGAATATATATGTGCAGAAGTTTAGCCAGCGGGTGTTTGATTTCTCGAATAAACTTCCCTCAGTCATTGTGGAAGTTGGTAGCTTAAATAGATTCAAGGATGAAGTGAACAAACATTTGGAGCAAAGAGAGACAGCCGATGCTTTATAAGCTTACTTTTTTGCATCCTATAGTACTGCTAATGCTAATCCCTCCCCTTCCTCCAACGTGATTCAGTTGCAGACTAGCTTTGGATAATTATTGTTTTTGGGTCCTGATAAATTAAAATCATCCCATGCATTTTTCTTCTCCACCACTGACCTCATCTTCATCTAATATCATTTGGTCTTAACATTGTATCTTATAAACATTTTAGATTGTATTAAAAAAATGTAGTAGTTTGTAAGATTGGTTTTCTGAACATTTCCTGTTTAGCCATTGCATTTGGTAACATATTTGTTGGTTCTACTGAATATTTTTTATAAACTATGGAAGGCTGTTTTTGTAACCTTTGCAATAGAAAATCCCTAGTAGTTACATCTTTTAAGTAAATCCCAGATCAATATATTGTGAACATTCTCACTTGATGTTTCCTTTATCTGGTGATTCTTAATGCATGAAAAGTCACTGCTGATAATCAATTCAAGACTACTGTTTTCTTTTTTTTGCCTCTCCAAATGCTGTTTTATAAAACAGTCATCCATTAAATCCAGAAATATTACTGTGTGCCAGGGTTGGATTAATGATAAAATGCATTTGAATGCATTTTGAAATGCATTTCCCTGGCTGCATTCAAATTTGAGGCCCATTTAATATTCTTCTTCTTCTTCCAGTCACATAGCTCTCTGAAGAGCTGTTATGGCCACCAACAGATTCCTCCAACTGCATCAATCATTTGCTCTATGAGTGGAATCACAAAGTGTCATGCCCAGAAGTTCACTGATCCCATCGTTCCATCTAGTTGCAGGTCTTCCTCTGCACATGGTTTTTCTCTTGGTTTTTCCTTCCATTATAATCTTCAACAGAAAGTTTTCCCTTCTTACTATATGTCCAAAAAACTTGAGTTTTCTTTTGTTGATGCTATGAAGAAGAATTTAGGCTGGCCAGTTTTATTAAATACCCACTCGTTTGTTCTTCGATCCAAGTAAAGAATACACAGTATTCTCCTGTAACACCACATTTCAAATGCCTCAATTTTCTTAACTTTTTTTTTCAGATTCCATCTTTCACATCCATAACTAGCAAGTGGAAAAATTAATGATTCTCAGTTTCGTCTTTTGGGGCAGATCTTGATCTCTCCATAATTTTGTCAGATCAGTGACCAACATTTTAGCAATTGCCTGTTGTCTCTTTACATTGTTTGAGCAGTCACTATTTTTATTTATTCTTGACCCTAAGTAATCAAATTCTTCAACTCCTTCGATATCTTGCCCATTAACCATCACTTTACTGGAAATGAGATTCTCACCAATCGGCATAGTTTTAGTTTTACATTCAGAAACAATCTTTTTTTCTTACTTGCTTCACATGCTCTCCTCAGAGTTTCTTTAAGATGATCCTTAGAATTGCAGATTAGCACAGTATTGTCTGCATAACAAAGATTGTTTATCTTCATTTCTCCAATTTTGATACCACACTCTAAATCTTCCAAAGCTTCATGCATGATATCTTCGGCATAAAGATTAAAAAGGTGTAGTGACAAAATACAGCCCTACCTGACACCGTTACCTATTTTGAAAAAGTCTGTTTCCCATGTTTGTACTCACAGTTCCTTCCTGTTCAGTAGCTTACGACTGGAACATTGAATTTTTCCATTTTTCAATAATCAGTCATCCACTTAAGATCTGATCTGTTGTTCCTCTGCCCTTTCTGAAACCTGCTTCCTCTTTTGGCATTTTCTTCTTCACGTTTTCTTGAGATTCTGTTTAATATGATTTTAAGAAGAATCTTGCTAATAGTCCCGTAATTTGAGCAAATTTCGAGATCTCCTTTTTTAGGTAAAGATATGAAAATTGATTTGTTCCAATGTGATGGCCACCATTCTGTTTCCCAAATCTTTACAATCATTTTATGAAAAAACTTGGCACCCTTCACACCTGTAGCTTTAATCAATTCCACTGGGATTTCATCAATTCCAGGTGATTTGCCACATTTCAGTTCTGTGATGGCTTTTTCAACTTTTCCTTCAGTGGAACTGGTTTATGATCACACTCTTGAAAAGGGGGTGGCAGGATCATTAGTGTCAGAAGGTGGTTGGAAGAGCTGCTCATAGTATTCTTTCCATCTTCCTTTAATTATGTTCTCCTCTGTTAAAATTTCCCCTTTGGATTCCTTATTTAATTAAGTTTTGGTTGTAACTTTTGTCTTCAGGACTTAATAACATCATTTATCTTCTTGGTTATGGTATTCGATTTCTTTGCATTTTCGTTTGATATAATCCTCTTTCTCCTGGCTTAAACAGTGCTTGATGACTTTTTTTAGTTCCTGGTACACTTCATATCCTTGTACACCCTCGGCTTTTGCAATTCTTCTCTGTTCAAAAAGTTTAAAAATGGCTTCTGTAATCCATGGCTTCCTGATATTTGACCTTTCTGTAATATATCTATTTGCTGAATCCTTAATAATGCTTTTTGTATTTTCCCATATTTCCGCAGCCAGCATATTGTCATCTTGTTAAATTATTTATATATATTGGTTTGGTTTGGATTTTATTGGCGCATTAGCAACTAAGGCTATAATGCGCCTTTATATATATACTACACACACACACACAGTGGTAGACAAAAAACTGCATCTCTTGTGAATTTTGCAAATAATGTTTTGCGCTGCTTTGTGGGTTGCATAAATATTCGAAATGCATTTGTTAGATGGGTTGTATATCTCTGTGAATGGAATCCAATGAAAAGACTCTACCTGATATACCTAATTTCCATAAATATCTTCTCAAAGGATAAAATGCATAATTAATGAAAATATGAGAAATCGTGCAAATGACAATCAAACATTCATTTTATTGCATTTATATGTACAAACAAATATGACAAGTTAACGTAATAGTATTATGTACTGTAAATCAGCAGAATAAGTCCTCAGTATTTTGTTGTTCCTCCTCGAGCTGCAATTACAGCCTTGCAATGAACTGGCATAGAGTTAATCAACTTCTGGATATACGGTTGCCCAATTTCATGGTACCACACCCTTACAATGCTCTCCTTCAGCAGAATATTACTTGTTGGTTTCATCTGAGCAATTTAAGACATTATGCACCAGCAGTTGTCAATAGGGTTCAAATCTGCACTGTTGCCGGGCAAGTCCAACACTGTAACACCAGCATTTCTGAAGTATAACTGCACCTTAAGGGAGAAAAACAAGAATGTTTTAAGCCTTGAGAGACAAGAACACAAACCCCTCGACGTGGGCACCTGTACGTGGTGAGGGGACCTCCCAGTGACGCTGCTGGACTTCCAGACTAGCATCACTGGGATCCAATGCCCACAGCATAGGTTCCAGACTAACATCAATGGAATCCGGCATGTTTGCCGTGCTCTGCGACCTGTGGAAATTCGGAAAGGGGGATCCTAGTGGTTGAGGGACCCAGCTTCGATACACCAAATCAAAGGAAGTGCACCCAGTTAATATAGATGAACAGTGCTCTGTTGAGTCAGTTTGGTGTGAGATAAGCACTGCGAAAGGAAAAATAAGAGTAGGCGTGTGTTATAGGCCTAATGACTTCAATGAGTACAATGAACAATTGTACAGAGAAATAGAGTGGGCCAGTAAATCAGAATGTCTTATAATGGGGGATTTTAACTTCCCAGATATTGACTGAACTTGTGGGTTGGTCACTCACACACTAGTCAGACTTTTGTGGATTTATTGGATGATTGTTTTCTGCAGCAGCATGTTCGAGAGGCAACCAGAGAAAGTAACACTCTTGATCTGGTTATCAGCAGTGATCATTCGTGTATTAAGAATTTGCAGATAAAGGAACCACTAGGTGGCAGTGATCACAGTGTGCTGAAGTGGGATTTACTCAAAGAGGTAACTACCGTCAGGGGTAAAGGAAAGGGTTTTTGGTTCTGTAAAGGGGAGTACAGTGGTCTCAGACAGTTTTTAAGTTCTGTACAGTGGGATCAACTGACGATGTTACAAACAGTAAATTCTAAGTGGGAAACATTCAAAGAATTAATCGTGGAAGCTACTAGACTTTATATACCGATTAAGAAATATCGTTCAAGGTTTAGGCCTAAATGGTTATCAAATGAACTAATGAGACTCGTGACAGAGAAGAAAAATGCATGGGATACATATAAATTATCAGGTGATGCAGAAGCCTGTGGCAGATATAAGCTCGTCTGTAATCAGGTCACAAAGGAGGTTCGGCAGGCGAAGGTGGATTACGAGAAATCTTTGGCAAAAGATGCTAAGAAAAACAGCAAGGATTTCTTTACTTATATAAACTTTAAAAGGAAGGGGATGAATATGATTGGTCCACTTGACATCGATGGTTCGACTGTTGATGATCCTGCTCAGGTAGCAAACAAACTGAATGAGTATTTTGCATCTACATTCACACGTGAGGAATTATTACAATTTGAAAATGGAAGAAGGTTATCAAATTGTAGCAGTGTGCTTAATGATTTTGTAATAACTGAGAGCAAAGTGGAGGAGAGGTTGTTGAAGTTGAACACAAGAAAGGCACCTGGGGTGGATGTGATCTAACCAGTTATTTTAAAGGAGGCGGCAAAGCAACTAAGCAAACCCTTAGCCATAATTATGGTGCCTCCGTAGCCAGGTGGGAAGGAGCAGCAGTGCGTAGCACACGCTTCTTGATTAGACCGGGGTTCGAACCCATCACCACCAAATACGGAGGATGCGGAAAGGTCAAGGGAATGACCACCGCATATTCCTGGAGCAATATGGCCTTAGTTGCTAATGCTCCTAAAAAACCAAATAACAAACAGCCATAATTATGAGAGCATCCTTGGACTCAGGGGAGGTTCCCACGGACTGGAGATGTGCAAATGTGTCCCCAATTCACAAAGGTGGATCGAAGGGTGACACGAGTGATTACAGACCAGTTAGTTTAACTTCTGTTCCGGGTAAAATAATGGAGTCACTGGTTAAAGATGCATTGCAGGATCATCTAGACAAGACTGCAGCAATAATTCAAACACAGCATGGGTTTGTTAAGGGAAAGTCTTGTCTGACAAATTTGATTGGTTATTATGATGTGGTCACAAAGGAACTGGATGCAAAAAATAATTTTGATATCATATACTTGGATTTCAGGAAAGCTTTTGACACTGTTGCGCATGAAAGACTACTGTACAAATTGGAGCAGAATGGTATTAAGGGTAAGTTGCTACAATGGATAAAAGGATGGTTAAGTGGGAGAAGACAGAGGGTGGTAATCAATGGGTGCTGCTCTTCGTGGACTAATGTTATTAGTGGAGTCCCACAGGGTTCGGTGTTGGGCCCACTGTTGTTTTGTGTATTTATCAATGATATTGATGAAGGTATATCAGGCTTAATGTGGAAGTTTGCAGATGACACAAAGGTTGGCAGGGTTGTTAATGACAGTAATGGCAGTGTGCTACTGCAACAGGATCTAGATAATTTGGGCAGATGGGCTAAGAAGTGGCAACTGAAGTTCAACCTTGACAAATGCAAAGTACTGCATATGGGTAGAAGTAACCCCAGAGAAACGTACCAACTGTGTGGTACTACACTTAAGGTGGTAGAAAATGAAAAAGACCTGGGAGTAATTGTGCAGTCAGATATGAAGTTTTCTGAGCAGTGCAGACAGGCGGCTAGGGCGGGTAATGGGGTTTTGTCAATGATATATAGGAATTTTGCTAGCAGGGAAAAGGAGGTGATTGTCCCTCTGTATAAGGCAATGGTCAGGCCACGCATTGAGTACTGCGTACAGGTCTGGAGGCCTCATTTTAGGAAGGATGTAGATTTGCTTGAGCGTGTACAGAGAAGAGCAACACGATTGGTGAGGGGAATGAAGGGTTCTCTTACCAAGAGAGGCTTAAGTTCTGCAAATTGCAGTGGCTGGAGACTAGGCACCTGCGCGGTGATCTGATTGAGGTCTGTAAGGCCTTGAATGGGTTGAGCACGCTGAATTCTGATGGGATCCTTCCACTTGTTCAGATTACCAACCTACGGGGACATAAGTTCAAATTAAGAAAGGACAGATGTAGAATAGATGTGCGGAAATTTGCCTTTAGCCAGCGGGTGGTTAATTGCTGGAACAAACTTCCATCTGTCGGTTAAATAAATTTAAGGACGAACTGGACAGGCATTTGGAGGGAATGGTGTGATTTTTTTTTTTTTTTTTTTTTTGGCTGATGCTGCATAAGCTCCTACACTTGCTTTCTTGCATCATGTGCCACTACTACTTCTACTACCACTTTGGCCCCTGCTTCGACAAGACGGGTGGTCCTGGAAGACCCGGCTAGTAGGCTCGCCTGCGCGGGTCAGCCGTGTCAATGCCATGCCCCTACCCTGGCTTTTCTGAGGGTCAGGATTCAGGCTGGTGGCGGTGTGGGTATGGTGTCTGAGTAGCCCTGGTGTTCCACTCCCAAGCGCATTTATTGCATGCCGAGTAGTGGGCGTCCCTTTGGGCTCCATGGTGGGTGGGGAGCCTCGGCACTGAACCACTTCACAAATTCCATGAATCCTGATAAACCTACTTCTTCAGGGGCTCCAGCCCCTGAAGAAGTAGGTTTATCTGCAAATATAGATGATGACACAGACAGCACTATTGCTACAAAGAGGCAGTGAACTGAAATACCATCAGGGCCTGTCCCAAGGTTCTAAATTATACACTCCACCAGCGAAAAACCGATTGGTAAAATGTCACCCTTTTTTTATACAGAAAGGGTTACATTGGTTAGCAGGTTCACCCAAATCAGTTAAGAGGCTCCGTTCTGGGGATCTCTTGATTGAAACTAAAAATGACAGGCAGTCTGAACAGCTACTCCGAGTAACATCAATTGGAGGAATACCCATAACAGTGACACCACACAGAACACTCAGTTTATCAAGAGGTGTAATTTCAGAATGGGACCTTCTCGGCGTTACCGAGGAGGAAATCTGCTCCGAAAGGGTTTCAATTCCGAGCAGTTATTGCTGTTAAGAGAATTAATGCATGTAGGGATGGGAAATTTGTTAAAACCAAAAACATTATCCTGACATTTAACTCACCTAAGTCTCCTGATGAGATTAAAGCTGGCTACATCAACTGTCCAGTGCATCCATATGTTCCAAACCCTTTACGGTGTTTTAAATGCCAGAAATATGGACATTCTCAAATGGCCTGCCATGGAGTACTTGCATGCGCTCTATGTGGTTCAAAGGACCACGAAAAAACAGCATGTTCAGCTGCAAAACCCACCTGCATTAACTGCGAGGGAGAACATCCAGCCTATTCACGAGCATGCCAGAGGTGGAAAGAAGAAAAAGAAATTCAACGACTGAAGGCAGAGCTAAATATATCATACCAGAAGGCAAGGAAAGCGGTGAAACCTCTGAATATCAACAAAGACCTACGCCCAGAAGGTAGCAGGGAGATGTTCCATTGGAACTCAGACAGACGTGACCATCCCTCCAAAAGAATCATTCACTCCCATTGCACGTTATCTCTTAAGTCCCCAAAAACCTGCACAGAAAGACCAGTCAGCTGCCACTCCTATATCGGTACCTCCTAATGCTCCACAAATAAAAAAAAGCAATTGCGAAAGAAAAGAATAAAAAAGTTGAAGTATCCCCTAGTACCCAAGAAAACATGGATGTCGAGGAGAAGGAGGTACAAGAAGATTCAGTCTTAGAGCTCTTTTCTGAGGAGGATATGGACACTGGACAGCGTCCATACTTCCCCAGGACTGAAAAAGGTAAGCCCTCAGCACCTCGGAAGCTGCCTGATGGACCCACCAAGCCAAAATAATGGCTAAATTCCTACAATGGAATTGTTGTCGATTCTGGTGAAACAATGATGACATCAAGGCCCTTCTGCAAAAGCATAAGCCAGTCTGCTTTTGCTTACAAGAGACATACCTGAAGGCAAATGAAAACCCTTCCCTTCATAACACTACTATCGTTCGAAAGGACAGAACTGGGGATGGACCTACTCATGGGGGTGTTGCTATACTTCTGGGAAACTATACCCCATTTAAAACTATTGCACTCACCACCAACATAGAAGTAGTAGCGGTTCACCTTACGGTAGGGTTCTTATTAACAGTCTGTTCAGTTTATTTGCCACCTGGGGCTGATATCTCCTAGAAAGACCTTGATGATCTCATTGTGCAGCTGCCTACTCCTGTCTTACTCCTGGGCGATTTCAATGGACACGTTCCCTTCCATTAATGTTTGCACTACCCCCTGTGGGGTAGTGCAAACATTAATGGAAGGGAACGTGTCATAGAGCATATGCTCAATGACAATAACCTATCCCTTTTAAATGTGTCAACTAACAACTTTTTCCACATGCCTACCTGTACATTCTCTGCTATTGACCTCTCTATATGCTCTCCCTCCCTCCCTCCTTCAATCACTTGGGAGGTAGAGGAGAACCTCTATAGAAGTGATCACTTCCCCGTGATAACCAGCCTACTTAAAGGGATGCCATGCTCACCTTTTAGGTTACTGCGATGGAAGATCAATCAGACTGGCTGGAATACCTTTCAACACCTGTAGACTTTAACATCAGTACAGTCAGTCAGGATCCTATCAATGATGCAGTGGTGTACAGAAAGCATTGTCCATGCAGCTGGAGCTACAATTCCAAAAACATCTACTCGGTTTCCGCCATTTTCAAAACCTTGGTGGAATACTGAATGCACAGCAGCAAAAAAGGCACAAAATAAAGCTTGGGGGATATTCCGACGATATCCTACCACAGCCAATCTCTTAGCCTTCAAACGTGCACGCGCGAAAGCACGATATATTCGTCTTCAAAGCCAAAAGGAATCGTGGATCCGCTTTACATCCACTATTACCCAGTCAAAGAGCAGTAAAGCTATCTGGGACAAAATCCAGAAAATGAAGGGTAAATATACATCGCACCCTTCATCGGTCCTGGAGTGTAATGGATGCATTATTGCAGACCCAACTGCAATAGCCAGTGTACTTGGGGAGACCTTTTTTGCCATCTCGTCAACATCTGCTTACTCCCCAGAATTTCTGATCTGGAAAGATAAACTTGAAAAGCAGCCAATTAACTTTAAAGCTAAAAAGGTCTCATCCCTATAACGGGCCCTTTACCATGGAAGAGTTAGAAACAGCTCTAACTCTTACCAAGGCAAGTGCTGCTGGACCAGATCTTATCCATATTATGATATGATCAAACATCTGTCTGCAAAATCCATGGCCCAACTGCTCTTTCTATATAACAGAATATTTCAAGAAGTTTCTGGATTCCTGGCATAAGGCAATCATGCTTGCTTGCCTTTCCTAAGCCAGGAATGGATCCTAAAATCCCAATTTACCTTCCTATTGCTCTGACTAACTGTCTGTGCAAAACTCTGGAGAGAATGGTCAGTGGTATTTAGATGATTTAGATCAGTGGTATACCTTATCTGGTATTTAGAGGCAAATGGATTCCTCTCCAGATTACAGTGCAGCTTCCGTAGGAATAGGTCAATTTCAGACCATTTAATCAGGCTCGAAACTTCCATTAGAGGGAGTTTTTTTTTTTTTTTTTATGACAATCCCAAACATGAAAGGTATCAAAACCTATAGTACTTAGTACTATGCATGGGTTGAAGGAGAAGCATGGGCGGAGGGGGATGCCGGAAACTTTGCTCTAGAGACTAAACATGGGTTTCACCACTTCAAGCCTCCAATAAGCAAAGTGGTGGTATTTCACCGGTTGATGAAAATCATCTACCACCTATACCTCAAGGATCCGTTTTAAGTGTTACGCTTTTTGCCATCAAAGTGAATTCCATCACAGAACAACTTCCTCCAACTGTAAACTGTGCCCTCTATGTTGATGATTTTAGCATGTTCTATCATTCCTGCAACATGAGGGTAATTGAGAGGAAACTGCAACGTGCCATTGACCATCTGAACTCATGGGCAATGAATAACGGATTCAGGTTCTCTCCACAAAAGACTGTTTGCATGCATTTTTGCAGAAAGCGCAATCTTCACCCTGAACCTGAACTGAGGCTTGGACAAAATGCTATTCCAGTAGTACCTGAGACTAGATTTTTGGGGCTTTTTTTGATAGAAAGTTGACCTTTCTACAGCACATCCATCAACTACATGAAGTGCACAAGAGGCTTGAATATCCTACATGCAATCTCCTCACATTCTTGGGGTGCTGACTGATGTACCCTTTTGCACCTCTATCGTACACTCGTACAATCTAAGTTAGATTACGGTTGCCAGGTATACGCATCCTCTAGTCTTCGCGTACTCCGATGGTTGGATCCTATCCACCATCAGGCAATCCGTATTGCCATTGGAGCATTTCGAACTTCTCCTGTCCATAGCCTATATGTCAAAGCGCTTGAGCCCTCATTATCACTTTGCAGGAAACAGCTGTCTCTACAGTATGCTTTGAAACTGAAATCCCTGCCAGACCATCCGACGTGGACACCTGTTTTTGAGCCACATTGGGAAAATCTGTACGACATTCGTCAGACTGCCAATCAACCATTCGGTATTTGTATCCAAAGCTACTCAATGATTTGAATATCACATTCAACAATGTTGCCCCAACACTAGGGCAACCTTCTCCATCCTGGCACGCTCGTGTCCCAAACTGCAACTTCTCCCTTAACAATTGGAGAAAGGACAGTACTCCATCCACCGTCAGCTCTTTTTAGCACAGCGCTCGGAACATGCTGACTTCTTGCCCGTCTACACAGATGGCTCGAGGTCAGAAATGTCTGTCGGATCTGCAGCTGTTTTCCCAGGCACCATGGTATCTGAGCAGATCTCCAACGAATGCAGTGTATTCACTGCAGAGCTGCACGCGTTTGAGCTAGCCTTAGATCATATACAAACCACTAACCACAAAATATATATTATATATACCGATTCTCTGAGTTCATTGCAGGCTTTATCATCAATGAGGTTCAACCCTCATCCTGTCCTGACCCAGATACAGCAGAAGCTGTACTTCCTTGCACGATCTGAATTTAATGTTCGTTTCTGCTGGATCCCAGGCCACATTGGGATTTCAGGAAATGATATAGCAGACTTTGCAGCCAAATCAGCGAACCACTTTAACTCTTGCCTGTTAGTCCCCTATACAGACTACAGGCAAGTAATTCGAAAGAAACTGGTATCCCAATGGCAACACTCATGGCATGGACAGGCTGCAAACAAGTTATATGAGATTAAGCCTGTAATTGAATATTGGCAGTCTAGTCTGCGCAGGAACCGAAAAGAGGAAGTTGTTCTATCTCGACTCCGCATAGGACATTGTCACTTGACACATTGCTATCTGCTGACGGCAGATGACCGTCCTATGTGTAGAAATTGACACTATTTTAACAGTCCGTCATATTTTAATTGAATGTCCATCTTTTTATAATGACCGTCGTTTATGTTTTAGCCATCTGTCTGAGCCTTATACACTCAGACAGATTTTGTCAGAGAATGATGTGTCAGCTGTTTTTAAGTTTTTACAACTTATTAATCTAAATAACTCTATCTAGAATGTTTTTATCATTTTATGCTTTATGAACGTTTTATATCATATACTATTTTACAATAATATACAAACAATTGTAATATTATAGTTTTATATTTTACAACTTTTTGACTTGGTGCATTATAGCCTTAGATGCTAATGCACCATAAAATCCTAAAACAAACAAACAAGAACACAAACTCATCATTAAATCTAGATAGTAAAAAACTTGCCAATTTTGCTGTGTGGAAGGTGGTGATCCCTAATAACGGGTTCCACACACTCCTCCAAGATAAAAGTGTAGGTTTCTGCACGCATTCACCATTCTCTTAATAAACCTAATTCGCCCCACCGCTTTGCTTGTTATGTAGCCGCAGACCATCTGACCAGCAAGTTACTTTACAGTTGGTGTTATGCAGTCAGGATGGTATGGCTCAGATTTTCGTCTTCTGACAGATTGCTTCCCATCTGAACCATGCAGGTTGAAATTTGATTCGTCAGAAAAGATGACAATGCCCCATTGCTCTTTTGTCCATGAAACTTGCCTTTTAGCCCAAGCAAGTCGCTTCTTCTTCTTTGGCTGATAGGCGAGCAAACCACATTCTGAAAGCTGTCTTTGGATAGTTTATGCACTTGTTTCAAAACCGGAGGCCATCTCAAAGTTCAGTTTTAGATCAGGAGCACTAGCATGGTGATTACGAAGGCAAAGCTGGTTCAAATATCGATCTTGGGAAGGCATAGTCACTCTCTTATGGTGTGATCCAGGTCTTTTCTTCACATCACTGGTTTCATTCTTTAATTTCAGCATCTGTGATACTGCTGACTGGTTTATCAGCGATAGTTGGTGTAGAGAGCCCTTCCTGGGACAGAAAAACAGCTACACTTTTTTTTATTAAACAAAAAATAAAAATAAAATAAAGATTCACATATTGACTGTATAAACTGTATATTAAAATAAAATTAAAATTAAATAAAATGGTATATAACAAGAATAAAATGTGATAAATTATAAAATTAAAAATGCTAAAAAGATGTTTAAAATCACTAAAAACCTAAAACAGGAGCTTTCAGCGGCAGCGACCACCTTCATCAGCAATAATGGTTGCTGGTTATCCTACAATCTATATATGTACATATGTACACCCCATTGCTCTTTTGTCCCTTACACGAACTATGGCTCTCATGCATTGGAACCGGAAATGTACGAATCACTCTAAACCATTCGTCTCTCATTAGGATAAGGGTGTCAAAGATGAATGAATGTGACAGGTCTTAACCCTATTAAGATATAGCGTCCAGATGAACATACCCTTAAACTCTCTAGCCATTTCCGGTTCCAAAAGCCATGTGCTCTATCCACGATCACGGACAGAGAGTTTAAGGCTATGTTTGTCTGGATGCTATAGTCTTAATAGGGATAAAGGCTGTCGCATTCATCCACCCTTTGAAGCCCTTATCCTAAAGGAGAGATGAACGGTTTAGAGTGGTTCGTTTGATTTCCGGTTCCTACGCACGAAAAGTGGACTGTGCGCAGGTGCCATAGTGTGTGTCGTGGTCCTGCCAGGGCATGTGTACATATATTGATTATCAGGTAACATGCAACCATTAATACTGATGGAGGCGGCCACTGCTGCCGAAAGCTCTTGTTTTAATGGTTTTTAGTGATTTTAAACATCTTTTTAGCGCTTTTAATTTTATTTTATTGCATTTTATTCTTGTCATATTCCATTTTATTTCATTTTAATTTTATTTCAATATACAGTCTGTATGTATTTTTATTTTTTGTTTAATAAAGGCAGTTTATCGATTTGAGTCAGTGTTTTAGTAGCATCTAGATCAGTGTTTCCCAACGTGGGTCCCACGCCCCACATGGGGGCAATTTGATTGTTCAGGGGGGCAATTCAAAAATTGCTCGTCTAGAGTTTAAAACAACCGCCTACTATGATTTAACTTGTACAAAAGAAGAATTGTTGGTATCTCAATTTGAAATAAGCATTCGTTAAATGTTGTACTTTCTATAGAGCTGCACTTGAAAGTTTGGAGTAATATCAACTACAGTTTGCTCGGAGAGTATTGCTTACTATGCCTAGTGAAGGAATAGTACATACTGTATTGGACGATTGCTTATGGCATATGCAATGTGCAAGCAAAGTGGTTGTCTACTGTAGCCTACCGCAAACTCAGCATGTTGTATGAAATAGGTAATTCCTTTCATACAAACGCTCGTTTGGGCATCGTGACTGTACATTTGGATAGGTTTGATGATCTCAGATTAAAATAAAAATTACTTTGTCCACGCACAGAATTATTATTAATGAAGAACCGTGATATACAATGGTATGTATTTGTCATATATGTATTTCTGTGGTCTCAGTAAATAAGCAAATAAGTCCAAAAACTCGAATTTGCAGGAGAGGAAAAATAAACTTCACACTCTCATATAAACACGCATATATTCGAATATACAAATATTTATTACTCACGCTAAAACTACAATAACGAAGGTAGCTGCGTGTCACATAATAGTAAATAATAAATACTTTATTATAGTGCACTTATCTCATTTTTGACAAATTAGACTTATCTGCTTGTTCACAGAGACCACAGATTTAATAGCCCGAATTCAGTAATTCGTGTGATTTATTCATTCAAAAAGCGTACTAATAATTAATTTTGATATATTAAAATAAAATTAAATTAACTTTAATGCATAGTTTATTTTTAGTTTTTGATTTATCTTATATTTATTTCTTTCAGTTGCGCAGTAAAATGAGTAGTGCAAGTAAAACAAAAGTTCGTCAGTATTCAGAGGAATACTTAAAATTTGGTTTCATACCCGCTATCCACGATCAAAGGTCACCTTTTTGTCTTTTATGCCAACAATGCTTGACCAACGAATCAATGAAGCGAGGTCGTCTTGAGGCGCATTTGAAGGCGAAACATAATGCTCATGTAAATTCAGATTTAGATTACTTTCAAACTTTAAAGAAGAATTTTGAAAAAAGAGCAACATTAAAGTCTCTGTTTATTGCTCATACTGCAACTGTCAATCGTACTCTTGAGGCTAGTTATGAAATTTCTTTACTCATTGCTAAATCTGGGAAAAATCATACTATAGGAGAGAATTTAATCAAACCATCAATATCAGCATTTCTTAAAACAGTTCTGGAAAAAGATGACAAAGACGTGAAAGCTATGCCACTCAATAACAATACTGTTAGCAGAAGAATAGATGAAATGAGTGAAGATATTGAAATACAACTTGTTGGAAAGCTGAAAACAAGAAAATTCTCAGTGCAAATGGATGAATCAACTTTGAGAGACAGTGAAGCCGTACTGATAACTTATGTGAGATATATTGATAAAGGTAATTTTGCTGAAGAAATGTTATTCTGTAAATCATTAGAGAGCACCACTACCTCCAAAGATATATATAATAAGCTAAAAAATTACTTAGATGACAATAATATACCAATGAAAAATATAACATCTTGCGCTTCAGATGGTGCTCCTAATATGATGGGCAAGAAAAATGGCTGCTTAAAATTGATGAAAGATGAGAATCCAGAAATGCTTCTTGTGCATTGTGTTATTCATAGGGAAAACTTGGTAGCTAAAAATATTTCGCCTGTTCTTCATGAAGTACTAAAATCAGTTATAAAATGTGTCAATGCTATTAAAGCTAATGCCAAATGTGAGCGTCTCTTCAAGCTTTTTTGTGAAGAACAAAATGGAGACCATGTGAGACTTTTACTTCACACTGAAGTAAGGTGGCTCTCGAAAGGGAACTGCTTGAAAAGATTCATGGAACTATTTGATACTATTAGTGACTTTTTAAGTGACAAACCTGAAATGAAGCATCTGTTAATGGTCGATGGTAAAGCATTTGTGAGTTATTTAGCCGATATCTTTGAAAAACTAAATATATTAAATAAACAACTTCAAGGAACAAATAAAACTCTCGTCGATGCAAAAGCGAAGATATTTGGTTTCATTACATTTATTGAATTATGTCAAAAATATATTTGTAACAAAAATTTTGAACAGTTTCGTTGGCTGCAAAAATGTGAAGTGACTGATACCGCTGTACTTGTTATTGTCGATCATCTGAAAATTCTGTCCGCTGATTTAAAAGAAAGGTTTTCTGATTTAAAACAAATTGATTTTCCAACCTGGATGATGCAACCAATGTTAGTGGATTTGTCTGATGTATCAATGCAGTACCAAGAAGAACTCTCAGAAATGCAAAATGATGAGTCAGTTAAAACTTTATTCAATATAAAAGGAGCGATGGCATGGCTTTGTGATGAAACAGAAATTAAATACCCAAATTCAACCAACTTTGCAAGAGAGCTATTGTTACCGTTTCCATCTTCATATTTAGCTGAATGTGGATTTAGTGCCATAAATGATTTGTTCCTAAAGAAAAGAAATCGACTGGATATCACAAAACGGGGAGACTTGAAATTGGAGCCCAATATAAAATCTCTCTGCGGCAAGCATCAAGCACAAGGGTCTCACTAAATTTAGTGCACTCATCTAGAAGTGACTTCACATGGAATGTTGAAATTATTAAACAATTAAATAATAATTACTAAAAATTAAAATATTATAAAAAAATCTTTCATATAAATTATTTTGTACTTGAATTTTAGTTGTCCATTATATGTTTTGAAAATTTACTTACTGTTTTTTTCTTAATAATTTCCTAATGATTTCTTCCTAAAACCTAAGTTTTGTGTCCTGAACAAGTTGTAATTAGGCTTCATTTAGGAAATAATTCAATTTTTGAATATAAAAAATATGTATATCGGTGTTTCCCAACGTTACATAGGGGGCATCAGAATTTTAGAAAGACTTAGGTGTGGCATGGTAAAAAAAAGGTTGGGAAACACTGATCTAGATGAATCTTAATTCCTAACTCCCATAGCCTCTTCAATGAATTATCAGTGTATACCCCCCCCCCCACACACTAATATTTCATTGTAGGGATATACACTGCTTGGATATGTCTCTCTCTCATTAACTTATATGTTCTCTTTTATTGTTTTTCTTTACAGAGAGATTTTAGAAGATGAAAGGAATCAAGTAGCAGATACACTTCGCCGTGAAAATAGACGCGTACAAGCAATGTCATGGTGTAAGCATTTTTCCTAGTACAACAAAGAATACTTTCCGATTAAATTACACTAGCCAACATGATTTTTACCTCCAAGTACTTAAATGTTCTTTTTAATCAATTTTTATAAGTAGATTTTGAAAACCACCCTAATAATATATTCAATATTAAATATACATAATCTAGCCAATAATGTATGACAAACTGATTTATTTGAACAGATATAAGCTAATTCTCGAGACATGATGATGAAGAGGTTGAAGAAATGTACACCGAAATTGAGAATCTTCTAGATGAGCAAAAAACCCACTACACTATTATTATGGGGGACTTCAATGCTAAGGTTAAAAAAAGACAAAACAGCGCAGAAAGTGGAACTATAGGATATTTTGGAATTGGTGAAAGAAATGAAAGAGGTGAAAGACTTGTGGAATTTGCAGAATCTCAAAGATTGTCAGTAATGAACACTTTTTTCAAGAAAAGGGTGAACAGAAAGTGGATGTGGAAGAGTCCAAATGGATTAACAACTAATGAAATCGACTTCATCCTCACTAACAGAAGATATATTGTGAATGATGTTACCGTCCTGAATAAGGTAAATGTTGGAAGTGATCACAGAATGGTAAGATGTACACTTGATATAGATTTGGCAAAGGAAAGGAAAAAACTGACTCGAGTAAATAATACAAGGGTCTTTGAGATAACAGAAGAGGAGAAAAAGCAGTATGTACTGGAACTTAAGAACAAGTTTGAGCTTCTGCACTCTGCTCAGGACCAAGATATCGACGAGGAATATTACAACTTTCTGAAAGTGATAAAGCCCAAGAAACATATACGGAAAAAGAAATCCAAAGAAGAAAAAATTAGTCAAGAAGCACTTGTTATGATGAACTGAAGGTGAAAAATGAAGAGCAAGATAAACACTGACAAAGAAAAAATTGAGTATACAGTCAGTCCTTGTATAACACGTGTTTACATTACACGAATTCAATTATACATGATTTATAAATAGGGAAACGATATCTTATATAACACAAACCGAATTCGCTTATGCATGATTCGCCTTTGTGTTTACAAGAAATGGCAGTCGAACGTGGAATCACCCCAATTGAACGCAACGCAATAGGAATGAAGAGAAGATTCTGAAAATGTATTAATGTTATTTTTTATCAGTGAAGGGGAAACACATTTCACCATAATAACGTAAAAACCAACAACACAATTCCAGCAATCGGTATAATCGCAAATGCAATTAGATCGAGTTTACTACCAGTTTATAACAGATTCCACTAGTAGAAACGCAACTGGAAATTGTTTTTATTGTTTTATGGTAGTAACCCCCATAAATGTGCTTTACTAAAACGTGAGGTGTTAATAGCATATCTCTGCCTTTACGGTGTTCTTTATTTAGTTGCTACACCCACGCAACTTTGTTTATGTGTATCAAGCGTGCCTCCTTGTTTTTTAATTGTGTTTTATTCCCTAAAAATGAGCAAAATACTTAAAAGGTGTGAAAAGGAAGCGTCCTGGTGAAGACAATGCAGATTTAGAGAGAAAAAGAAAAGCAATATCGATAAACAGAGGTGGACTGGGTCAAAAATTCTTACCTAGGGAAATTTATAGTGGCCTCATACTATGGTTTATGGCCAAAATCACAGCGGCCTTCGGCCGACCGGGGTTTCCCCGGTAAGGCTTATGGCAGTCCGCCTCTGTCGATAGAAAAAAATATGAAATTGTGAAACGCTTTGAGTGAAATGAAAGACCATGTGCTGCAGACCTAAATGAGGCAATGCCAAGAATTACAAATAATGCAGAGAAAATAAAAACAACTTTCATAGCAGGAACAACTCAAAGTGTAATTAAAATCCATTAGATTAAGACACAAAGAATTGTAAGAGATGGAACGGCTGTCATCTGTTTCGAAAGAAAATCAAACAAAAAACAAGTTTGCTTACGAAAGAAGCAAAAGCATTGGCAATATTTTATTACATATTAGTCGTAATAAAATACGTAAATATTTTATTACGATTTTATTTATTGTGTTTGGTAATGTTTTCGTTACAAATGTGTGTTCAAATTTGGTGGTTGGCACCTAACCCTATTTTTCCTATAGTGCCTGTTGTTTATATTGCACGATTTTGCATTGCACTAGGGTTTCTAGGAACACAACTATCGTGCTATGCGAGGACTGACTGTACTGAGTTATTCAAAGCCATTAGAAAGAGACTCAGAGAGGACATAAGAAGATTTAACACAAGAAAAGTAGAACAAGCATCAAGGGAAAACAAAGGATTTAAATCAGCAGCCATGAGCAGTAATACTGAAAGACAACTGATACTGAAACTGAAGAATAGCGATGGTGTACTTATAAACAGCAAAGAAGGCATAATTCAAATAGCAGAAGACTACTATAGAGAATTATACAAGGAGCGAGGGAATGATGCCAGCAGTGCGGAAGATGGATTGCAAATTAGCAACACATACAACATACCTGATATTCTTTGTGATGAGGTAGTAGAATATGCATTTGAAGCAAATGAACAATCAGAAAGCCCCGGGGAAGATGAAGTTACTGTAGAGTTGTTAAAATTGGGAGGAAGAGACACAAAAACTGGCAAGGCTCTTCACAAAGTGCATTAGAAGAGGTGTTGACGCCTAAGCAGTGGAATAATACAATCATAGTTTTGCTGCCTAAGAAAGGAAAAAAATCAGAAATTGGAAATTATAGACCAATTAGCTTGTTATCCCACATCTACAGTTGTTCACAAGGGTCATTACTAACAGACTAGTAAGAATACTTGATGAGAATCAACCGAAAGAGCAAGTTGACAGGATTCTCAACTATGGATCACCTTCACGTAATATCACAGCTAATGGAGAAAGCAAATGAATATAAAATACCATTATGCCTGGCATTTGTGTATTATGCAAAGGCATTTGACTCCATACAGCATAAGGCAGTGTTTCAGGCCCTGGAAAGACAAGGCATAGATACCCCACATATTATGATTTTGAAGAAAATATATGAGAATGCTACTCCTTTATTAGACTAGACAAAGACAGTAGGAAATTTAAAATCGAGAAAGGAGTTCGACAAGGAGACACTATCTCCGAAGCTGTTTACCACTGCCGTTGAGGAAGCTTTCAGAAAATTAGACTGGTCGCAGAAAGGAGTCAATGTGAACGGACAGTACCTAAACCATTTACCATTCGCAGATGACATTGTGGTCATAAGCCACGATCCCAAAGAATTAGAGGAAAATCTTAATCAGGAATGCACAGTTAGTAAGGATTTTGGACTAAAGAGAATATGGCTAAAACAAAAGTAATGATGAACAAGTATGCCACAGTTGAAGGAGCAGTAATTAAAATGGTGGAGTCATATACTTATCTGGGACAAGTTATTAGCTGTAATAATGATTAATGGCTGGAAGTCAAGAGAAGAATAAATTTTGGATGGATAGCATTCAGGAAATATAGTCACATACTGAAGAGCAATATCCTAGTTTGTCTGAAACGTAAAGTAATGAACCAATGTATACTCCCCACCATGACTTATGGAAGTGAAACTTGGGCACTCACCAAAAGAATGGAAGAGAAGCTTCCACAGCAAAGAATGGAACGAATCGTATTGGGAATCAGACTGGTAGATAAAAAGAGAAACACATGGATTAGGCAGCAAACTGAAGTAAAGGACATTCTTATCAAAACTATAAAACTAAAATGGTCTTGGGCAGGACACATAGCTCAAAGACATGATGACAGATGGACTAAGAAAATAACAGAATGGTACCCAAGAGGAGCTAGAAGAAAACCTGGAAGACAAAGGCAGTGATGGATAGATGAAATTCATGAGTTTGTGGATAGTAAATGGATGGCCAGTGCTCAAAACAGAAGGAACTCGAAAGTTGCTGGAGAGGTCTTCATCCTGTAGTGGATTGAAAATGGCTGATGATGAAGCTAATTCTCTTAATTTTAGCAATATATTCGGGCCTTGCTTTCTTGTGATAAACATAATCAGACTATGTTTATCTTTTATCAATTGATATTGATGATTATCAATTGATATTGATGGATCAACTGTTGATGATCCTGCTCAGGTAGCTAACAAACTAAATGAATATTTTGCATCGACATTCACACATGAGGAGTTATTCAGCGAGGGGGAATGCCAGAGGTGTATTCAACTCTAGCAGTAAGCTACAGAATCTTGAAATAACTGGGAGTAAAGTGGAGGAGAAACTGTTGAAGATAAACACAAGAAAGGCACCCGGGGTGGATGGGATCTATCCAGTTATATTAAAGGAGGCAGCAAAGGAAGAAAGCAAACCCTTAGCCATAATTATGAGAGCTTCCTTGGACTCAGGGGAGGTACCCATAGACTGGAAATGTGCAAATGTGACTCCAATTCACAAAGGAGGATCATAGGCTGACACAAGTAATTATAGACCTGTGAGCTTAACTTCTGTTCCAGGAAAATTAATGGAGGCACTGGTTAAAGAAGCACTGCAGGATCATTTAGACAAGACTTCAGTTATAGCTCAGACACAGCATGGTTTTGTTAAGGAGAAGTCTTGCCTGACCAACTTGATTGGATACTATGATGCAGTCACAAAAGAACTGGATGCAGGGAATAACTTTGATATTATATACTTGGATCATAGAAAGGCTTTTGATACTGTTGCACATGGAAGACTGCTACACAAATTGGAGCAGTGTGACATTGGAGGCAAATTGCTGCTATGGATAAAGGGGTGGTTGAGGGGGAGAAGACAGAGAGTGGTAATCAATGGACACTGCTCATTGTGGACTGATGTTATTAGTGGAGTGGCTCAGTGTTGGGTCCCTTATTGTTTTCTGTATTTATAAATGATATTGATGATGGTATATCGGGCTTAATGTCCAAGTTTGCAGACGATACAAAGGTTGGCAGGGTTGTCAAGGACACTACTGACACTATGCTGCTGCAACAGGATCTGGAAAGGTTGAGCAGATGGGCTGAGAGGTGGCAAATGAAGTTTAACATTGACAAATGTAAAGTACTACACATGGGAAACAGCAACCCCAGAGCAACGTATCAACTCTGTGGTACTACACTGACAGTGGTAGAGAATGAAAGGGACTTGGGGGTGGTTGTGCAGGCAGATATGAAGTTCTCTGAGCAGTGCAGACGGGCTGCAAGAGTAGCTCATGGAGTATTGTCAATGATATACAGGAATTTTTCCAGCAGGGATAAGGAGGTGATTATTCCATTGTATAAGGCGATGGTCAGGCCACACCTAGAGTACTGTATACAGGTCTGGAGGCCTCATTTCAAGAAGGATGTAGAGCTGCTGGAACGAGTACAGAGAAGGGCAACAAGATTAGTGAATGGAAGAAAGGGGTGCTCTTACGAAGAAAGGCTTAAGTTTTGCAAATTACAGTGTCTGGAGACTAGGCACCAGCGAGGTGATCTGATAGACGTGTATAAAGCCTTGAATGGTTTAAGCATGCTCAATGCTGATGGGATTCTTCCTCTAGCTCAGAAAAATCACCTGAGAGGGCATAAATTCAAATTGAGGAAAGACAGATGTAGGATAGACGTGCGGAAATTTGCGTTTAGCCAGCGGGTGGTTGGTTGGTTGGTGAAACAGACTTCCATCCCTTGTGGTGGAGGTTGATAGCCTAAATAAGTTTAAGGCTCAGCTGGACAGGTATTTTGAACGAACAGAGGGGTGAAGTGGAAGTGGGTTTTTTTTTTTGGCTGATGCTGCATAAGCTTGCTTTCTTGCATCAAATGCCTCTACTAATGCTAATGCTACCTATGGCTCTTAGGTTCAAATTCCAATGCAACAATTTACAATTGTTGCATTGGAATTTTTACATGCTCAGCGTTTTTGGTGAGGATTTTTTTAGGCTGGGGCAAGGTTTTCCAACTATTAACTGATCGTGGCATGTTCTCAGGATTGTAAATCTATCTTTCATATATAAACAGACCCTCGAGAGTAGTTTTGAAAAACACTTGAAAAGATTTTGAAATATTTTGCTACGGAGGACAGTATATTTTTGCAAAGACATTATTGGACTTCTGAAAGAACTAGGTGCTGTGCATAAGTCAGATGAATGGTGTTTATTCATAGATGCCTCAAAATTAAGTTTAAACTGGTTTGCTTCATAATGGCAACACATTTACATCAGTTCCTGTGTTTCATTCAGTTGGACTAAAGGAAAGTCATGAAAGCTCTTGAAAGTTCTACATACTGTAAAATACCAGGATTATGGTTGGAACATATGCAGTGATCTTAAGGTTATTGATTTGCTTGTTGGTTTGCAGAGGGGTTTCACAAAATATTATTGTTTTTTTTTGTTTGTGGGACAGCCATGCAACAAATGAATATTATATAAATAAATACGTACGTCCAATAAAAAAAAAATTATAATACACATTTAATTACAAATGGTTTGTAGGTTCCGAGGCTAAATGGGCCTCTTCATCAGCAAATACTAACAGAATGAAGGCATTAGAGACAAATTTTAAAGGATACAGTTGTGTGCGCAATGAGGCGTGCGTGGGCACGAACTTGACCATTCTACCACTAGATTGGTGTTCATTGTTGTTGCTGCATGGACGTGTGTAGTTTATGCTTCCAGTGCTTATCTAGTTTCAAAACACTTGCCTCCAAGATAGGGTGTAGTCTCAGTCCCTTGCTGCGGTTCATAGTTCTTGAATTACATGATATATTAAGTTATTCTAGCCAGAGTCGGTGGTGAAAGTGTCGGGACTGGTCAATCACTTCATAGTCTCGCTTGGGATTAAGGTCATGGTGAGTCGACCAGAAGTGTTTTGTGGTTCCGGATTGGTCAATCTCAGCAACATGCATCAATCTGTCGTGCTCTGCAAGGCAGTCTTGAAGGCATCTCGAGGTCTTCCAAGTAGCAGCTGTTTCAATCTTTGCGGGTTATGCAGTATACTACACTGCTGTGCAGGAGAGGAGTGACCGGAGTTTTCATGTTGAACACCAGAGAATGCAAGTTTCTACTAGGTAGCTGCATGCATTTTATGTTGTATTCTCTAAGGATTTTTGAAATCTGGCCCGACATTTCCGGATAGTAGGGAATGTAGGTGGTAGGTACATTGTTTGTTTTTTTGGTTTTTAGGAGCATTAGCAACGAAGGCCATATTGCTCCGGGATATGCGATGGTCATTCCCTGACCTTTCCGCATTCGGTGGTAACGGGCTCGAACCCCGGTCTAATCAAGAATCGTGTGCTACGCACTGCTGCTCCTTCCCACCTGGCTATGGAGGCACCTCAGTACATTTTCATGAGTTGATGGCCCTCTTGGGTGGATCACGAGCTCCTGCGCTTGAAATTGAAATAAACACTTGTCCAATATGTGGATTCGATTAGTCACAATTGACCAAGTCTGTCCTCACTCCGGAAATCTTGTTTTACCTAGCTTCATCTGTGCTGGAGTGGCTCCAAGCCCAGGAGAACAGGTTGCAGATGGTGCTGTTGAGATGGCTTGGGGTGTGGCCAGATCTGTAGTTGGTGAACTGACTGCACAACATTGGCTTGCGGTATACTGAGGTTTCCAAGTATGGGCCCACGCATTTTACCGGGACATCCAAGAATGGAAGGGATCCATTCACTTCTAACTCTAAAGTGAACTGGATGAACACAGACAAGGAATTGAGGTACTCCAGTAATGTTGGTTCAGAACCATGTGGGATGACAGTGAAGATGTCATCGACGTATCTGCACCATGTTGATTACAGGTACAGGTGGGTTCAGGAATATCTGTTCTTCCAGTTCTTCCATGGAGATTTTAGCATTAAATCAGCTCACACACCAACCATAAGAATAAGTATTTACTGTAACTAAAATATTTACATATTAAAATAAAATAACTATTTACAAAAACTGCTATTATATTAAATTAAATTATATACATGTAAAAACATTAAAACTGTGATAAAATCCTTAAGATAAAATACACTAAAATAAACCGGATTAAAAGCGATAAAAACAATAAAAGTCTCTGGAGCTTTCGGAAGCATCAGCTTTCTTCCTCAGCAGTAACAAAACTTCCTGCAGCACGTCCATATATAACAGGCTCACGGTACCTATACACGTGGTGCAGTCGGCACATGGTCTGAACTGGAAGCGGAAATAGCTCGGGAACGTGTTAAGCAGAACCGTTCATCCGTACTTAGGATGATAGCTTCAAACAGAGGATGCATACGCATACCTCTGTCTCTATTCATAATATTGTGGTCGGATGAACAGATTCGTAGGCTCTCGAGCCATTTATGGTTCCAGAACCCATGCGCTTGATCCACGATAACCGCATCCTCTGGGGAAATTTGATGCTGCTTCTCCCAAAAATGTTCGGCCACAGCAGACTTATTGAAATCAGCAGTTTTTATAGCATTTGCATGCTCCACCAGACGATCCTTGAGCCGTCGTTTTGTCTCGGCCACATAACAATCCCCACAATCTGGGCATTTTATCCTGTATACTACTCCACTACTCAGGTCCTTTGCTGTTGGGTCTTTTACCTGAGACAACGCTGTGTGTAACCTCCGCCCGGGAAGCTGCACACAGCGTGTTTTATAACCCCGCAAAACTCTAGCGAGATGCTCAGTAACGCCCGGATAGTAAGGAATGTATGCGTTAGCCACAGGAACAAACGGTTCCTGACGGTTAGACTCTATTCCTCTACTAAATCTGTCTATGATCCTCTGGGGGTATCCGCATTTTCTAAGGTCTGCTGTGACTCTTCTAATTTCACATTCTTTGTCCTCAGAGGTGGTGCAGTGTGACCCTGCTCTATCTAGTAGAGCTTTCACTACACTATTCTTATGCTGCCCAGCTTGTGCTGAACTACAATGGGTGTACTGGCCTCTGCACATAGGTTTTTTAAACACAGAAGTTTTGAGCCTAGGGCCTACCCTAGAGACCAGTACATCCAAGAAAGGAAGGGTGTACCTCCTGTTTCCACCTCTGAGGTAAATTGTATAAATTGGGAGAAGCTATTAAGCCAATGGAGTGCATCATCCTCTCTTCCCCCTTCTGGACCACGGTAAAGGTATCATCAACATACCTTTTCCATTTCTTTATGGGAAACTGACATCCACTAAAAACCCTGTCCTCTAACTCCTCCATGGCCAGATTGGCCACGATGGCGCTAATAGGAGATCCCATGGCTGTACCGTGAACCTGTTTGTACCTAACACCTTGGTACACCATAGTGGTGCTGGCCAGACAAAGTTCCACACCCGAACAAATATCCTCTACATTTAAAAGCGATCTATTACTCAAAGAGACATCATTACTCAAAGATTTTCTAACACAATATATTCTATGTTTAATTGGAATGCATGTGAATAGTGACACCACATCAAAAGAAATCATGCTCTCGTTTTCATTTATAATCAAATCTTTCACAAAATTCACAAATTCTTTACTGTCTTTTATGACATAGTTGGACTGGCCCACTCTAGGCGAAATCAATTTAGCCAAATACCCTGACAAAGCATATGTGGGGCTTCCTATAAATGATACAATAGGTCTGAGTGGGACTTCTGTCTTATGAGTTTTTGGAAGTCCATAAAACCTCGGTAGTTGACATCCAGTAGCATGTAAGAACCAAAAGGCCTCCCTGGAAATCTTCTCTGCCTTTAACCAATCCTGTACCAGTTTATTAACGCGACGCTCTAGGCCAACCAACGGGTTTCTCTGAGGAAGCTGATGCTTCCGAAAGCTCCAGAGACTTTTATTGTTTTTATCGCTTTTAATCCGGTTTATTTTAGTGTATTTTATCTTAAGGATTTTATCACAGTTTTAATGTTTTTACATGTATATGATTTAATTTAATATAATAGCAGTTTTTGTAAACAGTTATTTTATTTTAATATGTAAATATTTTAGTTACAGTAAATACTTATTCTTATGGTTGGTGTGTGAGCTGATTTAATGCTAAAATATGAATTTTCCCAACCTCAGAGGCCTTTTTCAGGACTTCCATGGAGATGTCGGCCATGACAGAACTAAAAGGAGTGCCCATGACAGTGCCGTGCATTTGCTGGTATAAGGAATCTTCAAAGGTAATGACGCTGCCTGATAAACACAGGTTGAAGGCAGTACAGATGTCATCAGTGAACAGTGATGATCTGCTCCGTAGGTTTGGGTCATTCTCCAGAAGCCTCTTGGTGCAGCTTACAGCCTGGACAGGAATCGATGTAAACAGGGACACTACATCGAATGACGCCATAATATCGTCAGAGATTGAGAGCTCTTTAATAAGGTGAATGAACTCGTTGCTGTTAGTGATAGTGAGGACACTGTGTTTATCAGGCAGCATCATTACCTTTGAAGATTCCTTATACGAGCAAGTTTACAGCACTGCCATGGGCGCTCCTGTTAGTTCTGTCTTGGTCAACATCGCCATGGAAGAATTGGAAGAACAGATATTCCCGAACCCACCTATTACAACATGGTGCATCTTCACTGTTATCCCACGTGGTTCTGAAACAACATTACTGGAGTACCTCAATTCCTTGTCTGTGTCCATCCAGTTCACTTTAGAGTTAGAAGTGGACGGATCTCTTCCATTCTTGGATGTCCTGGTAAAATGCATGGGCCAAAACCTAGAAACTTCAGTATACTGCGAGCCAGTGTGGTGCGGTCAGTTCACCAACTACAGATCTGGCCACACCCCAAGCCATCTCAACTGCACTGCCCGCACCCTGTTCTCCCGGGCTTGGAGCCACTCCGGCACAGATGAAGCTAGGCAAAATGAGATTTCCGGAGTGTGGACGGACTTGGTCAATTGTGACTATCCAGCCCACATATTGGGCAAGTGCAGGAGCTCGCGATCCACCTGAGACTCCTATCCACTCATGACAATGTACCTACCAGCTACATTCTCTACTATACAGGCATGTCAGTCCAGATTTCAAAAATCCTTCGAGAGCACAAAATAAAATGTGTGCTGCTACCTGGTAGAAACTTGCATTCTCTGGTTTCCAACGTGAAGACTCCGGTTGACCCTCTCTTGCGCAGCTGCTACATAGGGGAGACCTCAAGGCACCTTCAAGACTGCCTTGCCGAGGCTGACCAATCCGTAATCGCAGAACACTTCTGGTCGACCCACCATGAACTTAATCCCAACTATGAAGTGATTGACCAGTCCCGACACTTTCACCACCGACTCTGTCTAGAGTCACTTAATATATCATGTAATTCAAGAACTATGAACCGCAGCAAGTGAATGAGACTACACTCTATCTTGGAGGCAAGTGTTTTGAGACTAGATAAGCCCTGGAAGCATAACTGCACACTTCCATGCAGCAACAATGAACACCGATCTGATGGTTGAATGGTCAAGTTCATGTCCATGCATGCCTTGCACACACAACTGTATCGTTTAAAATTTGTCTCTAACGTCTCCATTCTGTTAGTATTTGCTGACGAAGAGGCCCGTTTAGCCTTGAAAGCTACAAATCATTTGTAATTAAATGTGTATTAAATTTTTTTTTACTGGACATATATATTTATTTATTTAAGTAATTGATCCCAGTACTACAGGCCATTTACTCTCAAACAAACATTATGTTGTGCAACATTGGGACAAGTGGGGCGACTTCATACCAGGACAATGTAATGTAAAATAATTTCCTTTAGTGCAATCAAACAAGATTCTTCTTCCACCTCTGCACATCAAACTTGGATTGATTAAAAATTTCGTGAAGGGACTAGATAAAGAACATAACAGATCTGCATATTGAAGTGTTTCCTAATTTAACATATGCAAACTTAAGGAAGAAATTTTTGTCAGACCCAAAATTAGGAAACTCCTGATAGACAATGTGTTTGAAACCCAGTTAAGGGAGATTGAATTGGAAGCATGGCAGTTATTTAAGGCATGAGTACATGGTTTTCTGGGTAATAGAAAAGAAGAAAACTATGAAATGTTGATGTCTAATTTACTCAAGTGCCACAAAAACACGAGCTGTCGAATGTTATTGACAATTCATTTTCTTCATTCCCACCTTAAATTTTTCCCCAAAAATCTGGGAGATGTGTGTGATGAACACGGGAGTAGTTTCATCAAGATATTTCCACGACAGGAAACCAGCACCATGGTCACTGGGATCCTGTAATGATGTGGGATTACTGCTGGTTCCTTATGAGGGAGAGTAAGCATAATACAAATCCCTTAGTAGCAAACATTTTTAAGGAAAATTACAGGTATGCTGATTATATATTATTGAAATATTAACTGTTTCACTATGGTTTATAATATTTTTTCCGAAGTTAAATGAGTTATAGAGAATGCATAATATTTTTTTACATATGAATTATATATATATATATATATATATATATATCGCTTTAATTTAACATTAAACATTGGTACATCTTTTGATGTAAGTATGGTAGACTTTTTATTGTGATTTTCGGAATCAGTGCATTTATTTCCTCCAGAAACAATTATCATTGCGGAGGTATGCCAAAAAATAGTTTTCGTTGGCTTGTGTTATTTATCTTTTGATCTAAATATCATCAGAATCTCTTTTACTTTTACATTAATTTTCTACTAATTTTATTTTTGTTATCTAAGAAAGAATTTTTTTTTTTTTTTCACTGTAAGGTATGAACCACAATTCAAGATTAGCTGTTGTTGTTATTTGGTTTTTAGGAGCATTAGCAACTAAGGCCATATTGCTCTGGGGATATGCAGTGGTGGTCATTCCCTGACCTTTCTGCATCCTCCGTATTTGGTGGTCATGAGCTTGAACCCCGGTCTAATCAAGAAGCGTGTGCTGTTCCTTCCCACCTGGCTACGGAGGTGCCAGGATTAGCTGTAGTAAAATAATTGTTTTTAAATTTATGTGGTGTTCCCACAATAAGGAACAAAAATTAAAATGATTACAATTAGTACATTACTGTACTTTTAACAGCTGAATGGGACCACATATAACTTAGGTGATTTCAAAAAAAAAAAAAAAAAATTTATATATATATATATATATATATATCCGATAATTCAAAACAAAATAAAATAAAACATAAGCCAGTAGTATGGCAAAAACTGTAGAGCGAAAATTAACATAAAAATAACGTAAAATGAAATAAACCAACAAGGAGGGGGAAGTAAAGGTAATAAGACAAACAGTAGCTGATAGTCCCCTATATAATTTAGCACTTTAAATCCAATTAATAAAACCGATATAAAATTTAAAATAATGCCAATTATAATATAATTTAGCGGTACCCCCCTCGAAGGTACCAGTTCCGAAAAATGTGAAATATCACTAAAAAAGGGGTTAAAAGAACTACTAACAGAAAAACAAAATATCAAAATAATAGACTGACCATTATGCCCCATATCGACAGAGGACCACGAGGCAAATAATAGTCATGGAATCGCTGCATTTCAATTGCTATACAAATCGTCGCAAAGGCCAAAAGATCGAAGAACCAAACCACCCATTCCTCGTCTGATCGATCCACAAATGCAGAGGATTTGCATGGTGGTGGTCCTTATGCAGCGAGAAATAATTTATAGAACAGACAGCACTCTAGAGCATAGCCACACCACTGACATAATGACATAATCTATTCTTTTGTTTTATATTGTTATTGTTATTTGGTTTTATTTTAGGAGCATTAGCAACTAAGGCCATATTGCTCCGGGATATGTGGTGGTCATTCCCTGACCTTTCTGCATCCTTCGTATTTGGTGGTGACTGGCTCGAACCCTGGTCTAATCAAGAAGCGTGTGCTACACACTGCTGCTCCTTCCCACCTGGCTACGGAGGTGCCATTTCTTTTATATAAGCTGGCTAAGCTTACATTATGTCAGTGGTGTGGCTCTGCTCTAGAGTGCTGTCTGTTCTATAAATTATTTCTCGCTGCATAAGGACCACCGCCATGCAAATCCTCTGCATTTGTGGATCGATCGGAGGAGGAATGGGTGGTTTGGCTCTTCGATCTTTTCGCCTTTGCAATGATTTGTATAGCGATTGAAATGCAGCGATTCCATGACCATTATTGGCCTCGTGGTCCTCTGTCGATATGGGGCATAATGGTCATTTTTTTTTTTTTTTTTTTTTTTTGATATTTTGCTTTTCTCTTAGTAGTTCTTTTAACCTTTTTTGGTGATATTTCACTTTTTTGTAACTTGTTTCGTAAATTATTTCGCTATAATTTAGCGGTACCTTTGAGGGGGGTACCGCTAAATTATATTATAATTGGCATTATTTTAAATTTTATATCGGTTTTATTAATTGGATTTAAAGTGCTAAATTATATAGGGGACTGTTTGTCTTATTACCTTTGCTTCCCCCTCCCTGTTGGTTTATTTCATTTTATGTTATTTTTATGTTAATTTTCGCTCTACAGTTTTTGCCATACTTACTGGCTTATGTTTTATTTTATTTTGTTTTATTTTGAATTATCGGATATATCTGGGCTTCATGTGGAGGATGTGCTGCCTCTAATTGATAGAGGCATTTTGCTGCCTCTAATGATAGCTTAATATTTATTTATTTATATATATATATATATATATATATACAGAGGGTACTAGGAAAGTTTTGCAATACAGCTTTGTTTATTTAATTTTTTCAAAGTAATTTCCTCTACATTCAATACACCTCTCCATCCTCCGAAACCAATCTTTAAACCAGTTCTGCCAAGTTTCACTAGGGAGTAAAGCACACTCGTTGTCCCAAGCCCGTAGAAGGTCCTCATCACTGGAAAACCGCCTCCCTTTTAGCTTCATTTTCACATGCGGGAATGGTGCAAAGTCGCAGGGAGCAAGGTCTGGACTGTAGGGAGAGTGCTCGAGAAGTTTCAGTCCTGTCGTGGTCAAATATTCGGTGCAGGCTTTGGCGCGGTGAGCTGCAGCATTATCGTGATGGAGGTACCAGGTGTCCATTCTTGACCTTGGCCACAGGTTCTTCATAGATCCAATGACTTTAGGCAGGCATTGTTCAGTATACCACTTAGCTGTGACTGTCTTCTGCGTGTCCAAAACGACACGTTCCACAATTCCACTCGATTTGAAAAATACAGCTATCATTTTCTTCTTTACAGATCGGGATTTTCTGACAATTACGGGTGTGTCGTCATCATCAAAGACCCAAACTTTGTTTTGAGCCTTGGTCGGCAGATCGTAATAGTACAGCCAAGTCTCGTCACCTGTCACGATGTTGTTCACATACCGAGATTGTCCCTTATCAAACTTTTTTAACATCTCCCGCCAAGAAGTCACACGTCGTGTCATCTGCTCTTCAGTCAGTTGATGCGGCACCCAGAGAGAACAAAGTTTCTTCACGTGCAAATGATCTTGCAGAATCGAACGAATTGCTGGTGCATTTAGGCCCAAAGTATCCTCTATCTGTTGGTAGGTCACTCGCCTGTTTTCGTCAAGCATTTTCCTCACAGCAGTAACGTTTTCCTCCGTAACTGACGTTCGTGGCCTTCCCGGCCTCTCAGAATCCTCCAGAGTGAAATTTCCCCTTTGGAATTCTCTATACCACCTGAATATCGTTGTACGATGTGGACAATCATCATCTAGTGCAAGAGTCATTTCTTCTAAGCACTGGTCTATGGTTAAACCACGCATGAAATTATAACGCAAAACTGTCCTTATCTCATTTCGTGACCATGATGCCATCGCAAGCACTTTACACTCTCACTACTAATGAATAACTGAGCCCATCGACTTGGCGCAGCGGCTACTATGCACATATGAACATGTCTCAACATGCAGCAACAAGCAGCTTCCTGTGATTCATTGTTGCGTCATATTGCAAAACTTTCCTAGTACCCTTTGTATATATATATATATATATATATTTTTTTTTTTTTTAACTACATTGTGCTAAGATAAGAATTACAGTTTTACAGACCTTCTGATTTTATTTATATCAGTAATAGAATATGTTCTAGTATGTAATTAATTATTCAGTTGGTTAACTCTCTTTGTGGCAGTCACATCATCTGGCCCTCTGAAAGATCTGGGTTGGATTCCTATTGGTGACTGGGGTGAACTTTATAGTTCTCTTCATGAGATGGTTTAGTAAGCTGATTTCAGGTGTAAATTGTGCCACTTTTTCCCTTGAGTTATTCTGTTTTTCTGCCCACACAACATGAAAATCATCCTGTAAACTCATACTTCTACAGACATTATATACTTACAGTTCAGTGCATGCTTGAGAACCATTAATATCAGTATGTTTTTATTAGTGAAATACATATAACATATTTAAATTGATTTTATGTATAAAACTAGTTTAAAGCTGTGGTGGCTCTATCTGCTTTCAGATGCTCCATTTCAAATACTGAATTTTTGACTTCATCAGCAGTTGAACTTAGGTACATGCAAGCAGTTCTCAGAATACAGATTTACATGGTCAAAGAATTATCAACCTTCCTCTGCCCAACTGGATCACCTTAAAATATGATACCCTGTGGGTTGTAAAATAGCAGAAAAAAATCTCAGGAACAGCCATTGTTTTTTCTGAAAAGGTATTTTCCAAAGCAAGTATTGAATGAATGCTTAACAGCTGGATTCAAGTCTGTGGACTATGAGAGATGTCTGGTTCAGGGCTACCGTGATTTAAATTAGTAGTGGCAGCTAGTGATTTCAACTGATAGTGCAAAAAAAAAAAAAAATCATTAGAACATTGCTTTTCCACAATTTATTTCATGTCTTAGAGGAAACACAACCAAGTGGTTAAAAATCCTAGACCTAGTTCTCACCAAGGATCCAAGTAGTATCTAAATTTTACAGTTCAGAAATCAGTATGGGGAATTTTCATGAAGTCTCAAATTGGTTATTATCAAAAGAAATTTTAATGTTCAGAAAGGTCAGGGCATTATTACAAGGTGTTGTGGTTACAGTGATTTCAATTATTTGTTGAGCTCCATCCTGGAAGCTTAGAACACATCTTAACATTCAGTTGAGAAGTGCAGAAAAGTGACAATCTCAAACTGGATGACAAAAGATTTATGTGAATGATTGAGCAAAGCAAAAAAATGTCAGTGAACAGAAATAACAATTAATTAGTATGTACATATTACAGTATGTATTAATTAAGTTATGTACGTAAGCTTAATTTATTTTTATTTTGCTAACTGGAAAATATTCTTCTGATTTTCACTTATCATTTAACTTTGTTAATTTGTAAGATAATAAAGTTAAATTTGTGCTTATATCTTTAAAGCATGGGTCCACTGTATTTTGTAGGGAGATCCCTGGGTTATGTTCTGGGCTGTAGAACTTGTGCTTGTTTGAGACCATAAAAAATTGTGACTTCAAAGCGTTCAGTTGGAGACTTTTAAAAAGAGCAGAAGTACACAAAATCTAGATGCTGCTGAAGAGATTGTGCTTAGTAGCAATGAAGAGGAAGAAAATGAAATGAATGTACATTATCTGACATATAAGTATCACAGTTTGTAAGGTAAGACATTTGTTAGGTGCCTCCGTAGCCAGGTGGGAAGGAGCAGAGTGCATAGCACACGCTTCTTGATTAGACCGTGGTTCGAGCCTGTCACCACCAAATACAGAGGATGCGGAAAGGTCAGGGAATGACCACCTCATATCCCGGAGCAATATGGCCTTAGTTGCTAATGCTCCGAAAAACCAAAAAATAACAATAAGACATTTGTTCAGTTTTTACTATTTAAGTTACTACTATTATAAAAATAAAGATAAAATATTAAGGTATTACTTCTATAAAAATTTAAGTTTCCGATAGTTATAAAAAAAAAATGGTATATTTTTGTTAGCTTTTCGAACGTAACCCCTTTTTGTACTGGTTCTTAATCCTGTATAACATGATTTCGCATTGCACGACATTTTTTGGACCCAAACTACCACGTTATATGAGGGTTGGTTGCCTAAGTTCTCCATCCAAGGCAAAATGGAACAAACTGACTTCCATAAAATCTAGAAAGCCACTGGTTTGTCCAATCACACAACAGGATACAAATAGAGGAACATAGTTCCCTCACTGTGAAACATTAAAGACTGATGAAATGACATATTTGGCTCCAACTCTTTTAATAATTCATTCCAACAGGGAAACAACAGTAAATAAACTGTCAATATTCAGAATCCAGAAAGAACAGAAGAGCATCGCCAGATCACCCAAGATGGTTAAACGACTCAAGGGATATACTTACAGAAACTGCTAATCTAAGACATTCTGAATGCCTACTGGTAATTTAAGAAATTCTAAAAGTTACTTGCTTTGGAGAGCTTCCACTCATGGCACCATATATATTCCTATATATCTTAAAAGAAAAAATCTTCTAGATGCTGGGACCTTCTAGATGTTTCTGAAGACGAGATGATCTGTGAGATTTCTTGAGGTTAGGAGAATCTCTAATAGGGAAAATGGTAATGTCTTCCCTGCTAATCACTTTCAATACATCACATCCATTAAAGCTCCCTAGATCAATTAAAGCTGGATATCTTATATGTAGTGTCAGGCCATGCATTCCAAATCCCCTAACTGTTATAGATGCCAGTAATATGGATGCCCCAAAACACCTGAAGGGGAATCCCTATTTCTGCTACATATGGATCACCAGAACATGATTGCTGGAAAAACAAAAACAAAAACAAAAAAAAAAAAAAAAAAAAAAAAACGACTCAGAAATATTAAGTACAACATAATGTAGCCAATAAAGGGTCTCGGGATTGGATTGTTGAAGCACCTGCCGGTTTGCGGAAGTTTCTGGCTGCCCAAGGTCGGGTATTCTTGCATTGGTTTTCCTATAAAGTTCAGGACATAGTTTTCACAGTTACATGCTTCTGATCTTTGGCTTATGGGCATATTGACAAAATTTGTAAGTTTATGGAGGTGTGCGGCCACTGTGCTGGTGACCCTCACCAGCACAGTGGGCGCACAGTGCTGGTGAGGGTCACTTCACGAAAGATTGCCGCATTCGGCAGGTTGGCCAATGTGTGCTAACTGCAAGAGGAGAGTCAGATATGCTGATAATTCAGTGCATAGTAGAGATTGTCCTGTATATAAAGGTTATGACAACCAGGTGAAAATTAAGATAGTTTATGGATAGATGGCCCATAACTGCTAACACCAACGTGCTTTACATTGCACGAGTGAATGGTCAGCAATCTTACCCTGTTGTCCTATAGCTGGTGGAGCAGACAAGGAAGGTGCAATGTGATTGTATCCTCTTTCAGGAGCTGTACACCTGTGATGGATATGTTCATGGCTACCCAATGGAGTACAGTGTTGTACAGGTCTGTACAACACTGAGCTTAAAGCGCACATAAAATTGGAAGATGCCTGGCATGGATTGCATTCTGGTGGAAGCAGTTAAGGTGCTTTTTAAGCACTATCCTGATATGCTTTTGGCATTGTATAATAGTTGTCTGGGAGAGGGATTTTTCCCCCAGCAGTGGAAGGTTGCTCGCATCGAGGTCCTGCTTAAGGTACTAATCGAGAGAAGACTGATCTGTCTTCATACCGGCCGGTGCTGTTTCTGTCTGTCCTCGGGAAGGTTCTCAAGCGACTGGTGATGGATTGCCTGCTACAGCTTTATCAGGACAAGCTGCAGGAGTCAGACTGGCAATTTAGGTTTAAGAAAGATCGCTCTGCTGAGGATGCTTTGTTGACCTGTTGTCCAATGTGTGAAATTCCTCAGATAAGATAAGTATGTCCTTGGGATTTTTTCTGACTTCAGGGGAGCCTTTGATTTCCAGTGGTGGGAGAGCATCTTGCAGAGATTGAGACAGGTTGATTGCCCATGCGATCTTTATAAGCTGATGCATGGTTACACTGATCAGCGTCAAGTGGTGGTACAGACTTGCTTTGGCAGAGTAAGTTATGAGGTTGCCGGGGGGGGGGGTTCTGAAGGGTTTCATTATTAGTCCCTATATATGGAACTTTGTCCTGAATGAGTTGTTGAATCAAGAGTTGGTTGGCATCGATCTGGTGGCTTACACAGATGATGTAGCTGTGCTTGTGTATGGTGACACTCGGGTGCAGCTGGAGCAGATGTCCAGTAGGGTGTTAGCACACATTCAGAGCTGGGCTTCTGTCCATAAACTTAAGATTTCTCTGACTAAGTCTGATGCTAAAGCCTACGCTGTCATGATGCTGAAGGGTACGCTGAGTATGAATAGGCATTCCACCACGAGTTTTGGAGGGCTTGCTATCGACTTTGCTCTTGGGGTCAGGTGCCTTGGCATACTTTTGGACACTTTAAGTGTCTCTTCCTCCCTGTAGTGTCATTTGCTTCTGGTGCATGGAGTTCTGTTGTTGGCAACAGGCTGCTCCGGAGTGCAGCGATTTTCCCTGCTTAACGTGAACTCATGCTTGCCAGACTGTCTCCAGTGATGCTCTCCAAGTCAATGCTTGTGCCTTACCGATCGATCTGGTGATTGCGCAATGCTGTTTGCATTATCGTGCCTGTCGTATTATTCCGTCAGAGGTTTGGGGATTAGCTTTTGTCCGGAGGTGGGCCGAGTGTATGGCCGGCAGGATATGAAGGAGGAAGGGAGGCACATTAGGGCAGCACTAATGGTACAGTGGCAGGAGCATTGGCTGGCATTGGCCAAGGGGCAAGCGACCTTCGGTCTGATTCCAGATGTGTCACCTTGATCACGTGTGTTTGTGTCCAAAGCTGGGTGTGTTTCAGGCTATGGTTGTTACTGGTCATGGCTTGAAGGAAAGGAGCGGTTACATCAACTAGGCCTGGTTGATAGTTCGTATTGTGAGTGTGTGGCTCTTTAGAATAGCGTGCATGTGATATTAGATTGTCTGCAGTATAGTGGCCAAGGTGGAGGCTTATTGCCCAGCTTGGTGGTTCCTCTCCTCTGGAGCTAGGCAGGCTGTTTGCGATGAGGGAGTCTTATTTATTGTTTTTAACTTTTTTAGCTGATGTGAATAGAATTCATCGCGGGTGTTTAGTTGTATTTTGTGGCTTTATGTTTCATTACTGCCTGGTGGCATTTGGAGCGTTGTATATGTTGGGTGCATAGTATATTTATTCTTGTGGTTACAAGATATGTATATATGTTATTTAAGTAATATCGGTGTAGATACACCATAGATAACTCTTAAGAAACTACGATGATAGTTAGTCTTCTCTATTAGTGAAGCGTTACTTATTCGAGGTAGTGCAATACCAGCAACTCATTGTGAAGGAAGAGCACAATAATGGATACAGAACAAATAATGCCTTCCACACTAACTATCATCGTAGTTTCTTAAGAGTTATCTATGGTGTATCTACACCGATATTATATAGATATTAAACTCTTAACTCTTAAAGTATTATGCCTTGTGCATTTAGTTATTTTTAAATGTTATTTAAGGAATTGTTTAACTTTCAATTTGCTTTTGATTAAGCGAAAGTAATCAGAAAGGTTTGTGTGACTTAGGATAGTAGTGACTCACCTCCACAGGGATAGGGATGGGAAACTTTCTTTTGAGGCTGAGAATTTTTTCTGGCGGCAGCAAAGGCCAAGTAGTCATTGTATATTGGTGGTTTTTTGCGTGGTTTTGCTGTAGCCCAAGGAACACTTGATGAGTATGTATATAATGATGATGTCCCTTATGAGGGCTGTATACTGATTCCTGAGAGTTCTATAAGACTTTCTCAGTGCATCCACCTCATTTTGTGGCCTAGATGTTCTGACTCCTACTCAGACAGTGGTTCTTACATTAAATACACCAACTCCGTGATTAACCATAAAAGCTGGATATTTGAGAAGTAAAATTCAACCTTACATTCCAAACCCAGTTTTAAGTGCCAGAAATTTGTGCACTCCTGAGTAGTCTGCAGAGGTGCAACCACCTGTACCTCCTGTGGTTCAAAAGAGCACATTCACACAGACTGCACTACCGAAGTGCAGTACTGTCCAAATTGCCTAGGAAATCATTTGGTATACTCACAGGAGTGCCCGCAACGGCAGAGAGAAAAGAAAATTCAAAAGTACAGAGTTGAATACAAAGTTGAAGCAAAGAAACAGCTTATAGTCTCCACTAAATCACCTTCCTATGTTTCGGTTGTGCAAAAACAACCACCAACAATGTCTATAACAGTACAGACCGATCGTTCTACAGGAAACAACCTGACCCCTCAAATATCTCTGAGCATAAAACATCATATAATGCTTAGAAAATATAGAAACAACTCCAGAAAACTCATGGGGTATCATTGCTAATAAACTCCAGAACTCCCTTCAGACCTATCCCCTCTACAAACAACTAGAAGAAATTGCTACCTGAGTTATGGTTGGGATAACAGTTGCTTCTCTATATCTTTCACCCAG
This sequence comes from Mastigoproctus giganteus, assembly GCF_048544385.1. Lineage (NCBI taxonomy): Eukaryota > Metazoa > Arthropoda > Arachnida > Uropygi > Thelyphonidae > Mastigoproctus > Mastigoproctus giganteus. Next base: position 222,172,965 of record NC_143583.1, read on the forward strand.
TAATTCATACACTTTTGATGATTTGATTACTCAGCTGCCACCATATTTTTGTATCTTGGGTGACTGGAATGGACATCACCCCCTATGGGGTTCCTTACATCTTAAGTTGTGTGACTGCCATTGTTTGTTACACAATAGCAATCACATAATACATGCATCTGTCCTCAAGGTAACCTTCTGCAATTGACCTTTCAATATGATTGCCAAACTTGTTTCCACTTATTGATTGTAGAGTTATTGGCAGCTTTTGCAACAGTGACCACTTTCCAGTAATATGCACACTTTCGACTAACTCGCTTCCTCAAACTGAAATAAAAACAGTGTGGAAGGTTGACAAAGCTAACTGGGTGAAATACCAAAAACTGGCATATTTAGATGTTCAGACCATTGTATCTCGCACCATTGACCCTGCTGTAAGTTACATCACTCAGCAAGTAATGGTAGCTGCAGAAATTGCCATACCCAAATCATCTGTGAAGACCTGCTCCCAACTGAAAACATGATGGAATGAAGCCTGTAGCAATGCCAAAAAAAGAGAAGAATAGATACAAGAATTTATTTCGCAAACACCCAACCACTGCTAATCTGATACAGTTTAAGAAAGCAAGAGCTAAAGCTCATCATATACAATTAATGAGTAAAAAAGATTATTATTAAATTACAGTTGCTCAGAGCGAAACGGATACAAAAATATAGATTGTGACAAGTTTAATAATAGGAAATATACATATATTAGATTAGATACATACAAATAAAAGCTTTCGGTTGTTTAGTCAACCTTATTCAGTTAAACTGACAGTTATAATGGAGCATGAGGGCGTGTACTGCCAATCTTGTATGTGAAGTGCGTGATTAATTGTTGGATGTTGAAGCCTGTGGCTGTGATGTATGTGGACGCGGCCAGCGTTTGTCAATGGACAAGATTGCTGTTTCAGTGATAGGGTGGACCTGACAACCACTGTTTCTGTTCACTGAGGTATTGGAGCATTTGATGTTTCACGACTCCCCAACCAGGTGCATCACCAATAATGGCGGGACTTATCCACAATCACAGCATCGCGGTGTGGGTCAATGTGGTGGTGGGTTGCCCAAATGTGTTCGGCAATAGCTGAGTGCTCCACATCCGCTAAGCGGATTGCTCTTTTGTGTTTGGAACGGCGTTTTTCGAGCCGTCTCCTAGTTTTCCCGATGTAGCAGCTAGTGCCGAACATGTTTGGGCAACCCACCACAACATTGACCCACACTGTGATGTCATGATTGTGGATAAGTCCCGCCATTATCGGCGATGCACCTGGTTGGAGTCGTTAAACATCAAATGCTCCAATACCTCAGTGAACAGAAACAGTGGTTGTCAAGTCCACCCTATCACCGAAACAGCAATCCTGTCCATTGACAAACGCTGGCCATGTCCACATTCATCACAGCCACAGGTTTCAAAATCCAACAATTAATCACGCACTCACGTACAAGATTGGCAATACACGCCCTCATGCTCCATTCTAACTGTCAGTTTAACTGAAGAAGGTTGACCAAACAACCGAAAGCTTTTATTTGTATGTATCTAATCTAATATATGTATATTTCCTATTATTAAACTTGTCACAATCTATATTTTTGTATCTGTTTCGCTCTGAGCAACTGTAATTTAATAATAATAATAATGAATCCAGAGCGCACAGGCCTCTTTAATCATATTCGAACTGTTCTTAGCCAACCAACATGCAAAAGAACATGCAAACTGCAAAAGAATTTCATCTTTATAGCCCATGGCAAACAACATCTCAGATTTGCCCACAGGTGCAAAACAAACAAAGTTATCCCGAAAGGATTTCTCTACAAACTACCGTTTCCTAATGAATGTATGTGACGTGCCTGTCAAAACTTCAGCTACAAGACCCTGAGCATATGGATTGGCTGCCTTCATCGAGACTTACAATATGCTTCAACGAATAAAGCAGCCCTGCTGATCGAACTTAGAAGTCTAGTTCCCGATCCTGTTTACACCAATATAATCCACACCTTGTGCATCCAAGCCGTCAGAGAATCTGAACGCTATTGTACACATCAAAAACGTAAGTTCGATGCTTTAATTAGGGAATCCCATCAATTTCGTCATCAGCATAATACCCCTTCCACTAGTTGCACAGATTTTGTATTGAACCTGAGCAACAAACAGTTATCTACAGAACAAGTAGACCTGTTGACTCTGGGTATGAAATTTGCTGTTCTCCCAAAAAACCTACCGATCACTGATATTGCCTTAGGCGTAGAAGTGTGTTTAACACGTTTCCCTGAAGATGTGGCAAACACAATTCGCCTAAAAACTGCAGCAATTTTACACCATGCTCACCCCACTTCTTCCAATCTCAGCCACAAACAAATTTTTGCTCTTAAGACACTGAAATGAGACTCATCCATCGTCATTCTACTGGCAGACAAAGGACGTCGAACAGTCGTAATGAACTGCACAGATTACGAGACAAAAGCCCTGCTGCTCTTGCAGGACACTTCTGTTTACCAGCCCTTAACCGTTCCTCCCATCAAAGCCTTGGAACGATGGGAGTCGAAAGTGAACATCCTCGTCAACAGTTGGCTCAAACAGAAGAAAATAACAGAACAACATGTAATCACCTCCGTGCCTCCGGCTGATAGATTCCACTATTCTACGGACTACCGAAAGTTCACAAAGAGGGCACACCACTAAGACCCATTATATCCTGTTGTGGCTCACCGAGTTACGAATTAGCTAAGTTTGTCTCGAGGCTTCTTTCTCCCCTAGTAGGCAAGACCACCAACACCATCTCCAACAGTAATGAGTTCATAGAAAGGATCCGTACCATATCCATCTCAAAAGATCAAGTTATGGCATCAAGAGATGTAGTTTCACTTTTTACCTCCATCCCAGTAGAACTTGCCATCACATGTGCCAAGCAACTCTTAGATAATGACGAAACCCTTGGCAGCAGAACCAAACTAACATCAGACAATATCTCCACCGCCCTCAGACTGTGCTTAACAGGCAGTGCAATCATGTTTAACAACTCCATTTACCAACAAGTACACGGCACAGCCATGGGTTCCCCGGTTAGTTCGGTCACAGCAAACATCGCGATGGAGGAATTAGAGGGTCGTGCATTTACAAACATGCCAGATCCCATTGCCTTTTGGTGTAGCTATGTGGACAATGTGTTCGTAGTTATCCCCAGAAATTCAGGTGACCGAATCTTAGACCACCTCAATTCTCTGTCACCTTTCATAAAATTCACGATCGAGCTAGAGTCGGACAACACCATACCATACCATACTTAGACACCCTTGTCCGGCGCGAGGGCACGTGCTTGACGACAACTGTCCATCATAAACCTATGTGTGCTGGCCAATTTACCAACTTCCAGTCGACACACGCACGTAGCCATCTTCTTGCCACTGGACGAACCTTGCTAACTTGTGCCTGGACACACTCTAACTCTGTAAATGAGAGGCGCACCGAAATCGCTAAGTCAAGGCAGATCTTACGAGGTGTGGCTATCCCATCAATACCCTTGACAGGTGTGACCTACAGACACGCAACCACGTAGCGACCAACAGAAACATCCAAGGTGATGACTCAGCCACGAGCGCCTTTATCCCATACTACCCAAACCTATCACAACAGGTTTGTAGAATCTTAAAATCACATGGGATAAAATGCGTACAACTCCCAGGCAGAAAATTACGATCCCTCATCTCTAAGTTAAAAACACCTGTCCCCATCCTAATACAAAGCGGATTGATCTACCACATCTCTTGCCGTGACTGCACTAGCTGCTACAGCGGGGAAACTTGGAGACAGCTCAAAAAACGTCTTTCCAAACACAAAAGAGCAATTCGCTTAGCGGATGTGGAGCACTCAGCTATTGCCGAAAACGTTTGGGCAACCCACCACGACATTGACCCACACCACGATGTCGTGATTGTGGACAAGTCCCGCCATTATCGGTGACGTGCCTGGTTGGAGTCGTTAAACGTCAAATGCTCCAATACCTCAGTAAACAGGAACAGTGGTTGTCAAGTCCACCCTATCACCGAAACAGCAATCCTGTCCATTGACAAACGCTGGCCACGTCCACATACATCACAGCCACGAGCTTCAACATCCAACAATTAATCACGCACTTCACGTACAAGATTGGCAGTACACGCCCTCACGCTCCATTCTAACTGTCAGTTTAACTGAAGAAGGATGACTAAACAACTGAAAGCTTTTATTTGTATGTATCTAATCTAATATATGTATATTTCCTATTATTAAACTTGTCACAATCTATATTTTTGTATCCGTTTCGCTCTGAGCAACTGTAATTTAATAATAATAATGAATCCAGAGCGCACAGGCCTCTTTAATCATATGAGTAAAAAAGAGTTATTGTCCCGATATGCCTCCACTATAAACAAAATCATGGACACCAAAACAGTTTGGACTAAAGTCAGAAGAATTAATGGGAAATACCCTCCTATAACCACTCTAATTTTATTACTAAAAGGGAAGGAAATCTTTAATCCTCGTGAAATTGACAATTCGTTGGGTGAAACCTTTTAAATACTCTGTGCTGTAACAGCCTATGAGTCAACTTTTCAGTCACATAAAGTACAAGCAGAAAAATGTAATCTGAATTTTAATAACACATCTATCGTCAAGGTAATCTGCAATTGACATACCAGCTTCCATATAATGTACCCTTCACCAGGACTGAGATATGCAGTGCACTTCTACGAACAAAGAACAGTGCTGCTGGCGTTGATGGAATCTATTTGAGCAATCATTTGAGCAAAGAGTCCCAGTCTGCTCTTATAAAACTATATAATTGATTCTTTCATGTGGATTACTACCCTACTAGCTGGTGTCATTCCATTTTATTAGCATTCCCAAAACCATTTTGGACCATTCTGATACAACAAAATAACTGACCTATTGCTTTAAATAGAAAATTTAGGAAAACTTTAGAAAGAAATATGAAGAATGATGCCAGGTTGGCATCATTCTTAGGGACGGAAAACATCCTAAATTGAAATCAATATGGCTTTTGAAAAAGTAGATCAATGCTTGACCTAATGGTCAAAGCTGTAAGAAACATTCGAAATGCATTTCTCAGGAACAAACACAAAACAGTAATTCAACAGTCGTTGTGTCTGTGTTGTGCCATGCTTGTACTTGGCTTTCTGTCTTATTATTTTTCACTGCATTGGCAGTTCGATCTTAGTATCTTTCTGTTGTTGCATAGATTTGTCTAACGTTCAAAATGCAGTGATACCCTGACCATTTTTGGTATATTTTATTTTATTTATTATTTTTAGTTTAATTGGTTACCTATTGTTGGTAGTTCATGGTTCCATTTTGGCGATTTTTTTCACACAATTCAGACACTGGTGCTGTCAGGGGTGCCATTAATTTTTTTTTTAATTGGTTTCATATTGCTTTTTAATTGACTCCCAAATTCTAAATCATGGATTTGTCTAACTTCAAAATGCAGTGATCCCCTGACCATTGTTGGCCTATTTTATTTTATTTATTATTTTTAGTTTAATCGGTTACGTATTGTTGGTAGTTCATGGCTCCATTTTGGTGATATTTCACACAATTCAGACACGCACTTCACGTACAAGATTCATTCTGATGCTGTCATGGGTGCCATTAATTTTTTTTTTAATTGGTTTCATATTTCTTTTTAATTGACTCCCAAATTCTAAATTATATTACGAGCGCCCTTCCACAATGCCCTCAGCATCATTATTTTGCTTCCCCTCTCTTTTTTCTTTTTTTTGTGTATTATTTTATGTGTTTAGTAATTATTTCGCTCTACTGGTTCGCCATGCTACTGGTATACAGTTTACTTTTGTTTCTTAGCTTATTTTATACAACATTTAGTGGAATGTGCATATTTGCTGCCACTGAAGTTTGCATTGCTATTTTTACATTAATTCTCCATTATTGGAGAATTAATGTAAAAATACCATTACAATATTTTTTATTTTATTTTATTTTTTTTCCTTCCTTTCAGGTTCCACATCATCAGAAGAGCCCCCACCGAAAGTGAGAACCTTTAATTTTTCAAATATTATTATAGAAATAACTAAAATTAAAAGTCTATAAAGCTGAAACATTTAAATACAAATTTCAAAATATTAACACAACGTTGCATGAAATAATTATAATTTGTGTGATTAACTGAGGTAGAGAAGAGACAAAATTGATCTGCATTAAAACTTCAAATTGCTGCAGATAAATTAATTTCTCAAATTTTGAGGAAATTTTAACACACTGTGATTGGAAAGGGAAGTGGTAGTAATCTCTTAAAAATAATGACAAAATTTATTTGCGATACGGGAAACACATAAACCCTATGTTTTAAAAGATTTTCTTTTACCATCATTGGTGCATTATAATAAGTACAGACACCAGAATAATGTAAATTAAGCATCATGCATCTGATGAATGTACATTGTGACTAAAAAACATTCATTTGGAAATTTCTCCAGTGTATAACTACTTCATTGTGTGTGTGTGTGTTATTGCTCTCATTTAATTTTGTGTTAAATATTGCTGAGGGTGTAGAGAGTTACCACTGGTCGCTACATTAGCTGGTTGCTACATTAGCCAGACAGACTTACTGATGTCTGTTCAGATAAAAACATGGAATTTAAAATGGAATATCATGTGGTTATGTTTTAAATAACATGTAATTATTCTTGTATTAATAAATAAATATAAAGAGTTACAATTTGGAAACATTTTTTATTTTTTATTAATTGTGAATTTTAGGGATTTTAATGAATCCAGTCTAAGGATTTTTATAATTGCATTCATATAAAGTAGTAGTTAATTATAGTTAATGTTGAATTGCATTACATTACATGAATGTAAAATTACATTCATGTAATGTAATAGTTAATTATAATTGATCTAATTTTAAGTATAAAATCCTTAGCTTGAATTCCCTAAAACCCCTAAAATTGTTCCGGTGTCCCCTAAATCTCTCTCAGGCTTCTAGATTCCATTCATAAGAGGGCAGTTAGGTTAATTAATGACTGATCTCTAACTGAGTCTCTCCACTCTCTGTCTCATAGACATTCTGTTTCTGCTGCATCCCTTTTCTACAGATTCTTCCCCAGTCACTGTTCTTTTGAATTGGCTTCTATAATTCCTGCTCTCTCTCTCTTTCAGAACAGTCCGAACACGTGCCGCTAACATCCATTTACTGTCCAACTGCAAATTCAGACAACCAACTTTTTGTTGTTTTTGTTATTTGGTTTTTAGGAGCATTAGCAATTAAGGCCATATTGCTCCGGGCATTTGTGGTGGTCATTGCCTTACCTTTCCGCATCCTCCGTATTTGATGGTCACGGGCTTGAACCCCGCTCTAATCAAGAAGCGTGTGCTACATGCTGCTGCTGCTGCTTTATTCATTCAACTGCCATTTTCTGGAACAACCACCTTCCTTCATACATATTTCCTGAAAATTACAGTCCACAGAAGTTCAAGTCTAATATCAACAAATATCTTCTTTCATCTTCTCAATCTCCTACCCAAGCATGGTACTAAGTACTATAGGTTCTAATACCTCTCGTGTTTGAGGTTTTCATAAAAAAAAAAAAAAAAAAAAAATTCAATAATTGTACCTTGTAAATTGCTAAACCGGCGATTGGTCTTCTGTACATATCCAACGACATAAGCAGGACAAGAATATTCTTCCTTGATGAATTGAATGCCCATGTTAGACTTTAAAATGCTAAACATAAAAAGATTAAAGGGGTTATGCCATTTTTGATGAGGTTCTCATTTCAGAAAGGATTTTGGCCAAGTAATACCAGCTCAAAGTAAATCGATATACTATGATTCCAGATTAATGCAATTTTCTTTCAAGAAGTGAGCAATGCTAGTATATTCATTGTCCTCTAGATTCTTTCACAATTTCTTGTATTCAGCATTATATTTGATCATCAGGTATCTACTTTTGGCATGGGAATTAAAATCATTGTAGATCATGATGGCATAAATGAAGCTTTAAAACGACAAACCTGTTTGTTGGTAGCTTGGATCCTTTTGTAACATATAAAAGTATGTTTACGAATTTGCAGTTTGATATTACCAGAGGCTTTTGCAGTAGAAACAGACATGAGCTGATTTATCATAGCTATCATCATGTTCATACTGTTTCTCATAGGTTCTTTAGGAGCATTATTAAGCCCAAAAGAATGTGAGCATGTGGACTGCCACAATGTTGAAATTCGATCCATTTAAATTTGTTGACGACATAATATTGTCGAAATGGAATGAAATGTTTAGACTGAAGTAAAGTTAAAATACAATCCACAAGTTTATTAAAATGAATCGCACATGTTCTGGCATCTTCATTAACTACTGTCACCTTTTCCATAAAATGAAGAGCTTCTGCTTGGTCATCAGGGTTATCCAAACCTTTGTATTTTAATTTGTATAAAATTTTCAGCAATTTAGGCCAACCGATTTCGTTTGCACTGAAAGTTAAGAAGAACATAGGTTTGCCCAATTGTCTGATCATCGCAAACAGATCTCTTTTACATTGTGTCCAGTAATAAGTTGAATTAGGAATCGATTTAAAAAATGCTAAATTGTTTTCAATGCAGTTATTGACTTATTATCAAGATTGGATTTATTCTTTGGTGAGCTTAGTGTCTTTTCCTACATATTTAAAGGCAATGGTTAACGAATCTCGAGTTCCTAGTCTCATTATTTTCATAGCCATATAATGAAGATAAGTTTTCACTTCTCGCCGATCTGAACAAGAAGTTCACTTGATACTGATCAAGGTAAATGCTAGGAAATCAAAAAGTAAACTTTGTGGAACATTTTGTCCACCAGGAGCTATTCGTAAATATTTGTCCTCGCTCCGCAAAAGAGTTTGTTGTTGAATGACTAAACTTTCTTCAATAGGTATAGCTTCAACCATTTTATCACGTCTAGAAGAATCATCATGTCCAATGTTTTCAGCGAAGAATACTTCGTCAATCTCAATATAAAGATGATAAAAAGGAGTTGTAAGTAGATACTTTAACCAAACCCTTACATCTCTTTTATGAACCAAGCCCATTAAATAACTCGATTTGTGTATTTTTTACATTTGATATGAATGCAATAATGATCATCTATACTCCAGAGCAAATAATTGACCATCGAATTAACATTTACAGGAACATTTATAATTTGGCTGAAACCATATCTTAGTCTTCTAATTTGCATGGATTGTATATGAGAAATGAGGTGGAATAGAAGGATAAACTAAACCGTTGCTGTTCAAAAATGTTGGAATGGAATCATTTTTGAGAGATGTTCAACAGTATTACTAGTCTTCATAGTTGTTACGTCTGCAGTTGGAAATTCTAGGAGAAGTAATGGGTAACTTCCTTGATATACAATTTTACATACACTGTATACACCTCAATCAGATTACCACGCAGGTGGCTGGAGAATAGGCACCTGCGCGATGATCTAATTGAGGTGTATAAGGCCTTGAATGGATTGAGCATGCTGAATTCTGATGGGATCCTTCCACTTGTTCAGGTTACGAACCTAAGGGGGCGTAATTCAAATTAAGAAAAAACAGATGTAGAATAGATGTGCAGAAATTTGCCTTTAGCCAGTGGGTGGTTAATTGTGGGAACAAACTTCCATCTGTCATTGTGGAATTTGATAGGTTAAATAAATTTGAGGAACTGGACAGGCATTTGGAGGGAATGGTGTGATTTTTTTTTTTTTTTTTTTTGGCTGATGCTACATAAGCTAATACCCTTGCTTTCTTGCATCACATGCCACTACTACTATATCATTTCCCTACCATAATCGATCACAGATATCACAAACAGCTCCAAAAGTATTTTTCAGAAATTGTCGCTCAAATTCTTTATAGGAGTTATGATCATATTCGATGTTCTTGTAAATGATTTAATGCTTGAAACCTGTGGGTTTACAACAGACAATTCAACTGAAATATGATATATATTTTTTTTTTCATGATGCAGTTGGAGCTGGTTGTTGCAGTATACTCCATCTAGCTAGTTCAGAAATCATTTGAAAATGTTAATTCATGTTAATTCATCTGAACTCAAATCTTCTGGATCAAAATCTTTGGGAAGTTCTTGAATATAATTTCATGATGTTGACGGTCCGGCTCCTTGATGAGAAGTCAGTGTAGAAGGTTGATGTTGATCAAAATCTTGAGGAAGCAGATTTTATTAAACTGCATTTTTTTTCTCTATGTTTTTGAACTCATTCTTTTGTTGACATGGGAGGCTTCTTCGCTGGCTTTGAAGTTTTTATTCTTGCATACTTCTCTCAATTTTGCCCCACTAGAGTTTTAGCCATGTTTGAAATACTCTTATGGGTTTTTAACTGAAATTGGATTTGGTATTTTTACAATTCAATAGTTAACAAAATCTATTTGTATGGCATCATTCCCGAAAACTACTACAAGAAGTGATTGTTGTTTGTTGAAGTCATTGTTTTATTCTTGCGTTCTTCAATCAAAACCATTTAAATTTTTAACCAGTTTAATCAAAACTTACTTACTTACACTACTTAGAAGGTTGATTTTGGTAAAAATCTTGAGAAGCAGATTTTATTTAAGTCTGCATTTTTTTTCATTTTCTGTTTTCGAAATCATTCCTTTTCGATATGAGAGGCTTTTTCAGGTGTTTTCAAAGCTTTTATTCTTGCATAATATTATTAACCTCTGCTTAACTACCAAATTAACATTAGTGACTGAGTCAGCATCGTTTAGGAAGTGATGTCATTTTTTTAATCTTAGTATAAACAATGCAATGTTTTATTAATTAGCCCTGAGTGCCAAGCAATCTTTCTAGCATTTTGCCTAGTGTGAATATTAGTGCTTTAATAATCCCTCCACCACTTGCAATGTTACTGCTATGGCTAGCACTGTACTGCTCTCCCCTTCTGCTGATCGCTTGGTCACTGGTTGGCACTGCTCCTACCTACACATGGTGGGGCCGGTAACCTGGGAGCAAGATATCCCTCTTCCAGGGCTAAAAGGAGCAGCAATGGATTGCAACGCATATACACTGCTAGAGCCAACAGGCTCCAGACTTGATAACAATGTTTCAGAGCATGACTCAATCGTTCAAAGAGATTTCAGATGGAAAAACCAATGGCAAATATGTTAACATTTCTCATAATGCATTCACTATCTGCACAACCTGTTGGCAAGCTATCACCTTTTCTAATACAGAAATGTTTAGAATCGGTTGTTGGATCTCCTAAAATGGTCAAACATCGCCAATCTGGAAACCTAATTGAAGCTTGCAAGTCAAGTCATTCAGAAAAATTGTTGAAATTAACAATATTTCACAATATTCCAGTGTCGATTATGCCCCATATTACTCTAAACACCTTTAAAGGCATTATCAGAGGGACTTACTAACTGTCTCAGAAGAAGAAATAGTACAAGAGCTCTGTGATCAGAAAGTAACTCGTGCACGGAGAATAATGACCAAAAAAAAAAAAAAAAATGGCAGCCTACTACCAACCAGGTCCATCACTTTGACATTCAGTACTCCAACTCTTCCATCTTCGGTTAAAGCAGGAACTGCAAGATCCGGCCTTACATCATGAATCCCATTCGCAGCTTTAAGTGGATAGCAGAGGCCACTTAATTGAATCATTCCTGGATAACCATAATCTAACTGTATTAAACTCTGGCTCTCCAACTCATATTCAACTACCTGCATGGACTACATTAGCCATTGACTTATCCATCTGTTCAGTATCTCTTTTTACAATCATGGAATAGTCAGTGCTGAATGATCCATTCCACAGTGACCATTTTCCTATCATCAGTTCAATTCACGTCGTGTCCTGTCCACAAGGCCGTACTTCTTGGAATTTTGATAAAGCAGATTGGAAAAACTTGTGTCCTACTCGACAACCAGTATGGAGATCAACAAAATATTGATGATCCAACCAATCACATTACCAGTCATATGTTTTCGGCAGTCAAAATTTCCATTCCAAAATCCAACTAGTGTAAGTGGGTACACAAAAACCAGCTGTGGAATGAAGATTGCTCAAAAGTGAAACAAGAAAAAAACCGGGCTTGGAACCAGTTTCGCAAATTCTCCTCTACTGCCAGCCTAATTGTTTTAAAAAAAAACTTAGAGCCATATCAAGACAAATTAGGAAAAAAACAAAATGTGACTACTGGATTAACTTTGCCTCAACTATTAACAAAAAATACTGACACTCGGATTGCAGTCAGTCCTCGTATAACACGTGTTCACACTACACAAATTCTATCATACACGATTTATAAATAGGGGAACGATATCGTAAATAACATGAACAGAATTCGCTTATGCACGATTCACCTTTGTGTTTACAATAAATGGCAGTTGAACACGGAATCACCCCAACTGAATGCAACACGATAGGAAAAGATTCTGAAAATGTATTTATGTTTTTTTATATCAGTGAAGCGAAAACACATTTCACCATAATAGCGTAAAAACCCAAACAATTCTAGCTATCGGTATTATTGCAAATACAATTAGATCGAGTTTACTACCAGTTTATAACAGATTCAATTAGCAGAAACGCAACTGGAAATTTTTTTATGGTAGTAACCCCCAGAAATGTTGTGTAAAATGTGAGCTAGTGACGTGTTAATAGTGTGTCTCTGCCTTTATGGTGTTGTTTATCCAGTTGTTACACACGTGCAGCTTTGTTTATGTGTATCAAGCGTGCCTCCTCATTTTGTAATTGTGCTTTATTCCCTAAAAAATGAGTTAAATACTTAAAAGGTGTGAAAAGGAAGCGTCCTGGTGAAGACACTACAGATTCAGAGAGAAAAAAAAAAAAAAAGCAATATCGATAAACAGAGGCGGACTGGGTCAAAAATTCTTACCCGGGAAAATTTGTAGTGGCCTCACCACAGAGTAGTAACTATTTTACTTCTCAGTGGGCCTCACACTAGCGTTTATGGCCAAAATCACACCGGTCTCAGACCCACGGTGGTTCCCCTGGTAAGGCTTATGGCCAGTCTGCCTCTGTCGATAGAGAAAAAATATGAAATTGTGAAAAGCTTTGAGCAAATTGAAAGACCATGTGATATTGCATGTGCTACAGGCCTAAATGAGGCAACGCCGAGAATTTAGAAATAATGCAGAGAAAATAAAAACAACTTTCATTGCAGGAACAACTCGAAGTGTAATCAAAATCCATTAGATCAAGACACAGAGAATTGGAAGAAATGGAACGGCTGTCATCTGTTTGGACAGAAAATCAAACAAAAAAACAAGTTTGCTTACGATAGAAGCAAAAGCATTAGTAATACAGTAGACCCTCGTTATAACGAGGTTCGCTTTACGCTGATTTGCTATAATGCTGTTCTTATGTTATAACCCGTATCTGACTATAATGCTGTCACAAATCACTATAATGCTCTTTTACAGATTGCATTTTTTGCATATTTAACAAAATCATTTCATTTGAGGGAGTAGATAGTTTAAAATGAAAAGCAAAACAGCATTAAAATGTTATCCACGCCGACTTGAGAAATTTTCCCACAATCAGTGAAATTTTCTCGCACGCTAATTGAATTGCAGTACAGTGACATCCGTAGTCTGAGATCAACATTTTAAAAAATGATCAATATTAAGTTATGTGCATTTATCCGAAGTCTAGTCATCACTCAGTACAGTATTAGACACCGTGCGTAACGGACAATTTAGTTGAACATTGTATTATAATTAATGCAACCAACACAGTTACATTTTCGAAGAATTAATAATGGTGCATAAGAATGAAAAAGCAACGTCTGGACACAGTATGAAGACTACAAATGTAAGAAAAAGACTGAATTTGAAAATTAAATTAGACGTTTTGAAGCAGATCGATTCCTGTCAATGACAAGCAGATGTGTGCCATAATTCAGGACTGGCAAGTTTAACTGTAAAAATAATTATAAAGAATCAATTTTAGCAGCAGGAAAGACAGCTGTTCCACTGCAAGCAAATAGGGCTAGGCTGGCTATTAGGATTGAAATGGAGAGACTATCTAATTTTATTGAAGATAAAATCCAAGGTAGAATTCGGTTAAGTTAAATATTGTAGAAAAAAAAACAAAAAAAAAAAAAAAAAAAACAGAGAGAGAGAGAGAGAGAGAGAGAGAGATAGAGATTAGCCTGAAGAAAACTCACCTAAAAAAAAAAAAAAAAAACCCAGTGTGGAATCATTAAAAACTAGTAAAGCCTGGTTCAGTAGATTTAAAATACAGGGAGAAGCCGCAAGTGCAGATCAAAGAGCCGAAACTTTCAAAAAAGAACTTTTTAAAATTATTGTAGAGGGGTATTATTTGTTATACTTTTCAACAAGTTTTTAAGAAAGATCAAGCAGGACTTTTTCGGAAACGAATGCCTAAACGAAGTTTCATATTGAAAGAAGAAAAAACATGCCAGGTTTCAAAGCAGTGAAGGATTGGTTGACTTTATTGTTGGGTGGCAACACTGCGAGGGATTTAACATTAAAACCCCTTTTAGTTTACCAGGAAGAGGGCCAAAGTACAACCCAAAATTGACACATTTTTCATAATTAAATTCATCAATTAAATTAAATCAATTTAGATAAATTAAATTCATGATTTTAATTGGAATTTTAGGTTTAATTTTGATAACGTAAGTAATTACCACATAATTATATGTTAGCATTAGCATTAGTAGAGGCATATGATGCAAGAAAGCAAGCTTTTGCAGCATCAGCCAAAAAAAAAAAAAAAAAAAAAAACCACTCCCATTTCACCCCTCCGTTTGTTCGAAATACCTGTCCAACCGAGCCTTAAATTTATTTAGGCTATCAACTTCCACAGCAAGGGATGGAAGTCTGTTCCACTGACCAACTGCCCACTGGTTAAAGGCAAATTTCTGCACATCTCTCCTACATCTGTCTTTCCTCAATTTTAATTTATGCCCTCTTACGTGATTATTCTGAGCAAGAGGTGGAATCCCATCGGCATTGAGCATGCTCAAACCATTCAAGGCTTTATACACCTCTCCGGTGCCTAGTCTCCAGACACTGTAATTTGCAGAAGCAACAGTTTGTTCCATTCACTAATCGTGCTTCTCTGTATTCATTCCAGTAGCTCTACATCCTTCTTGAAATGAGGCCTCCAGACCTGTGGCCTGACTATTGCCTTATACAAGGGAATAATCACCTCCTTATCCCTGCTAGAAAAATTCCTGTATATCATTGACAAGACACCATGAGCTACACTTGCAGCCTGTCTGCACTGCTCTGAAAACTTCATATCTGCCTGCACAATTACCCCCAGGTCCTTTTCATTCTCTACCACTGTCAGGGTAGTACCACTGAGTTGATACGTTAGTCTGAGGTTGCTGTTTCCCATATGTAGTACTTTACATTTGTCAATATTTCCCTTGATGAATTTGAGGTATTGCTCAAAACATCGAAGGCAGATATTGTTGGGATATCAGAGACGTGGTGTCACACAGATATAAGGGATGCGGAACTGCAATTTGGGGAGTACAACGTCTACAGAAAGGATAGACAGGATAGGAAGGGGGGAGGTGTTATGCTATTAGTTAAGAAACACATAAAAACCAAGGAAGTGAAGCCAGTCGACATCGCTGGACAGTGCAGTGTGGAGTCAGTTTGGTGTGACATAAACATTGGGAGATCAAAATTGAGAGTAGGAGTGTGCTATAGGCCTAATGACTCTGATGAGTATAATAAGGAACTGTACAGGGAAATAGAGTGGGCCAGTAAATCAGAGTGTCTTATAATGGGAGATTTTAATTTCCCAGATATTGACTGGAATTTGGGGGCTGGATACTCACACACTAGCAGGGCTTTTGTGGATTTATTGGATGATTGTTTTCTACATCAGCGTGTTCGGGAGGCAACTAGAGGGAGTAATACTCTTGATTTGATTATCAGCAGTGATTCTTCATGCATTAAGAATCTGCGGATAAATGAACCACTAGGTGGCAGTGATCACAGTGTGCTGAAGTGGGATTTACTCAAAGAGGTAACTACCATTAGGGGTAAAGGGAAGGGTTATTGCTTCCGTAAAGGCGACTACGATGGACTGAGACAGTATTTAAATTCTATACAGTGGGACCAACTGATGATGTTACCAACAGCAAATTCAAAATGGGAAGCATTCAAAGAACTTATCTTGGAAGCTACTAGGCTTTACATACCAACTAAGAAATATTGTTCAAGGTTTAGGCCAAAATGGATGTCAGATGAACTAATGAGGCATATGGCAGAGAAGAAAAATGCATGGGATACTTACAAATTAACACATGACACAGAAGCCTATGATAGATACAAGTTGATATGCAACCAAGTTACAAAGGAGGTTAGGCAGGCGAAGGCAGATTACGAGAAATCCTTGGCAAGGGATGCAAAGAAAAACAGCAAAGAGTTCTTTACTTATGTAAACTCTAGAAGGAAAGGGATGAATCAGATTGGTCCACTTGATATTGATGGGTCAAGTGTTGATGATCCTGCTCAGGTGGCTAACAAACTAAATGAATATTTTGCATCGACATTCACACATGAGGAGTTATTCAGCGAGGGGAATGCCAGAGGTGTATTCAACTCTAGCAGTAAGTTACAGAATCTTGAAATAACTGGGAGTAAAGTGGAGGAGAAACTGTTGAAGATAAACACAAGAAAGGCACCCGGGGTGGATGGGATCTATCCAGTTATATTAAAGGAGGCAGCAAAGGAAGTAAGCAAACCCTTAGCCATAATTATGAGAGCTTCCTTGGACTCAGGGGAGGTAACCATAGACTGGAAATGTGCAAATGTGACCCCAATTCACAAAGGAGGATCAAAGGCTGACACAAGTAATTATAGACCTGTGAGCTTAACTTCTGTTCCAGGAAAATTAATGGAGGCACTGGTTAAAGACGCACTGCACGATCATTTAGACAAGACTTCAGTTATAGCTCAGACACAGCATGGTTTGTTAAGGGGAAGTCTTGCCTGACCAACTTGATTGGATACTATGATGCAGTCACAAAAGAACTGGATGCAGGGAATAACTTTGATATTATATACTTGGATCTTAGAAAGGCTTTTGATACTGTTGCACATGAAAGACTGCTACACAAATTGGAGCAGTGTGACATTGGAGGCAAATTGCTGCTATGGATAAAGGGGTGGTTGAGGGGGAGAAGACAGAGAGTGGTAATCAATGGACACTGCTCATCGTGGACTGATGTTATTAGTGGAGTCCCTCAGGGCTCAGTGTTGGGTCCATTATTGTTTTCTGTATTTATAAATGATATTGATGATGGTATATCGGGATTAATGTCCAAGTTTGCAGACGATACAAAGGTTGGCAGGGTTGTCAAGGACACTACTGACACTATGCTGCTGCAACAGGATCTGGAAAGGTTGAGCAGATGGGCTGAGAGGTGGCAAATGAAGTTTAACATTGACAAATGTAAAGTACTACACATGGGAAACAGCAACCCCAGAGCAACGTATCAACTCTGTGGTACAACACTGACAGTGGTAGAGAATGAAAGGGACTTGGGGGTGGTTGTGCAGGCAGATATGAAGTTCTCTGAGCAGTGCAGACGGGCTGCAAGAGTAGCTCATGGAGTATTGTCAATGATATACAGGAATTTTTCCAGCAGGGATAAGGAGGTGATTATTCCATTGTATAAGGCGATGGTCAGGCCACACCTAGAGTACTGTATACAGGTCTGGAGGCCTCATTTCAAGAAGGATGTAGAGCTGCTGGAACGAGTACAGAGAAGGGCAACAAGATTAGTGAATGGAACAAAGGGGTGCTCTTACGAAGAAAGGCTTAAGTTTTGCAAATTACAGTGTCTGGAGACTAGGCACCAGCGAGGTGATCTGATAGAGGTGTATAAAGCCTTGAATGGTTTAAGCATGCTCAATGCTGATGGGATTCTTCCTCTAGCTCAGAATAATCACCTGAGAGGGCATAAATTCAAATTGAGGAAAGACAGATGTAGGATAGACGTGCGGAAATTTGTCTTTAGCCAGCGGGTGGTTGGTTGGTGGAACAGACTTCCATCCCTTGTGGTGGAGGTTGATAGCCTAAATAAGTTTAAGGCTCAGCTGGACAGGTATTTTGAACGAACAGAGGGGTGAAATGGAAGTGGTTTTTTTTTTTTTTTTTGGCTGATGCTGCATAAGCTTGCTTTCTTGCATCAAATGCCTCTACTAATGCTAATGCTAATGTTAAACTTCATTTGCCACCACTCAGCCCATCTGCTCAATCTTTCCAGACCCTGTTGCATCAGTAGTGTCCTTAACAACCCTGCCAACCTTTCTATCATCTGCAAACTTGGACATTAAGCTTCATATACCATCATCAATATTATTTATAATTAGAGAAAACAACAGTGGACCCAACACTGAACCCTGAGGGACTCCACTAATAACATTAGTCCATGATGATCAGTGTCCACTGATTACCACTCTCTGTCTTCTCCTGGCCCCTCCGTAGCCAGGTGGGAAGGAGCAGCAGTGCGTAGCCCACGCTTCTTGATTAGACCGCGGTTCGAGCCCGTCACCACCAAATACAGAAGATGCGGAAAGGTCAGGGAATGACCACCGCATATCCCGGAGCAATATGGTCTTCTCCCCCTCAACCATCCCTTTATCCATAGCAGCAGTTTGCCTCCAGTTTGTGCAGCAGTTTTCAGTGTGCAACAATATCAAAAGCCTTTCTAAGATCCAAATATATAATATCAAAGTTATTCCCTGCATCCAGTTCTTTTGTGAATGCATCGTAATATTCAGTCAAATTGGTCAGGCAAGACTTTCCCTTAACAAAACCATGCTGTGTCCGAGCTATAACTGAAGTCTTGTCTAGATGATCATGCAGTGCTTCTTTAACCAGTGCCTCCATTAATTTTCCTGGAACAGACGTTAAACTCACAGGTCTATAATTACTTGTGTCAGCCTTTCATCCTCCTTTGTGAATTGGGGTCACATTTGCACATCTCCAGTCTATGGGTACCTCCCCCGAGTAGCCAGGTGGGAAGGAGCAGCAGTGCGTAGCACACGCTTCTTGATTAGACTGGGGTTCAAGCCCGTCACCACCAAATACGGAAATCCGCATATCCCGGAGCAGTATGGCCTTAGTTGCTAATGCTCCAAAAAAAAAAAAAAAAAACTAAATCAAATCTCCCCTGAGTCCAAAGAAGCTCTCATAAGTATTGCTAAGGGTTTGCTTACTTCCTTTGCTGCCTCCTTTAATATAACTAGATAGATCTCATCCACCCCGGGTACTTTTTTATGTTTATCCTCAACTATTTGTCCTCCACTTTACTCTCAGTTATTACAAAATCATCTAGCTCACTGCCAGAGATTACTTCACCTCTGGCATTCCCGTTCCTGAATAACTCCTCATGTGTTAATGTAGATGCAAAATACTCGTTTTGTTTGTTAGCCACCTGAGCAGGATCCTCCACTGTTGAACCATCAATATCCAGTGGACCAATCTGATTCATCACTTTCCTTCTAGAGTTTACATAGTTATAGAACTCTTTTCTTGTCTGTTTTTCTTTGCATCCTTTGCCAAGGATTTCTCATAATCTGCATTTGTCTGCCTAATCTCCTCTGTAACTTGGTTACAGACCAGCTTATATCTTACATAGGTTCCATGTCACCCATTAACTTATAGGTATCCCATGCATTTTGTTTCTGTGCCATATGTCTCATTAGTTCATCTGACATCCATTTAGGCTAAACCTTGAACAATATTTCTTAGTTGGTATGTAAAGCCTAGTAGCTTCCAAGATAAGTTCTTTGAATGCTTCCCATTTTGAATTTGCTGTTGGTAACATCCTCAGTTGCTTCCACTGTATAGAATTTAAATACTGTCTCAGACCATCGTAGTCGCCTTTACGAAAGAAAAAACAATTCCCTTTACCCCGATGGTAGTTACCTCTTTGAGTAAATCCCACTTCAGCACACTGTGATCACTGCCAACTAGTGGTTCCTTTATCTGCAGATTCTTAATGCATGAAGAATCACTACTGATAATCAGATCTAGAGTATTACTCCCTCTAGTTGCTCCCGAACATGATGATGTACAAAACAATCATCCAATAAATCCACAAAAGCCTTGCTAGTGGGTGAGTGACCAACCCACAAATTCCAGTCAGTATCTGGGAAATTAAAATCCCCCATTATAAGACTCTCTGATTTACTGGCCCACTCTATTTCCCTGTACAGTTTCTTATTATACTCATCAGAGTCATTAGGCATATAGCACACTCCTACTCTCAATTTTGATCTCCCAATGCTTATGTCAAACCAAACTGACTCGACACTGCACTGTCCAGCGATGTCAACTGGCTTCACCACCTTGGATTTTATGTGTTTCTTAACTAATAGCATAACCCCTCTGAGTCATGATTTCGATTTAATTTCAATTCCAGTACAAAATTATAACCCTAAACTTGTATCCCAACACAGTTATAACCCTAAACTTGTATCCCGACACTACATATATATTTCAGTATCGAGTATTATCTACAAGTTCCATTTATATAACTTCCGTATCAAGTTATGTATTAATTAATTATGTTTTTTTAAAATGTAAGTTGTTATACGTAGTTAGTTAAAAAGTACAATTTAATTGACAATGAATTTATTTATAATCAAATGCAATCTTGAGAAATTGAGGCAGTTAAATTACTTCAAGAATGCCATTCTAAAAATCAGGAATTCAATGTGCTGTGAAAATCCTTCAAAAACACTCATGATTGAAGCCAAGCAAATATGTGATTATATAAGTGTTGACATTAGCATTAGCATTAGTAGAGGCATTTGATGCAAGAAAGCAAGCTTATGCAGCATCAGCCAAAAAAAAAAAAAAAAAAAAAAACCACTTCCACTTCACCCCTCTGTTCGTTCAAAATACCTGTCCAGCTGAGCCTTAAACTTATTTAGGCTATCAACCTCCACCACAAGGGATGGAAGTCTGTTCCACCAACCAACCACCCGCTGGCTAAAGGCAAATTTCCGCACGTCTATCCTACATCTGTCTTTCCTCAATTTGAATTTATGCCTTCTCAGGTGATTATTCTGAGCTAGAGAAAGAATCCCATCAGCATTGAGCATGCTTAAACCATTCAAGGCTTTATACACCTCTATCAGATCACCTCGCTGGTGCCTAGTCTCCAGACACTGTAATTTGCAAAACTTAAGCCTTTCTTCGTAAGAGCACCCCTTTGTTCCATTCACTAATCTTGTTGCCCTTCTCTGTACTCGTTCCAGCAGCTCTACATCCTTCTTGAAATGAGGCCTCCAGACCTGTATACAGTACTCTAGGTGTGGCCTGACCATCGCCTTATACAATGGAATAATCACCTCCTTATCCCTGCTGGAAAAATTCCTGTATATCATTGACAATACTCCATGAGCTACTCTTGCAGCCCGTCTGCACTGCTCAGAGAACTTCATATCTGCCTGCACAACCACCCCCAAGTCCCTTTCATTCTCTACCACTGTCAGTGTTGTACCATAGAGTTGTTACGTTGCTCTGGGGTTGCTGTTTCCCATGTGTAGTACTTTACATTTGTCAATGTTAAACTTCATTTGCCACCTCTCAGCCCATCTGCTCAACCTTTCCAGATCCTGTTGCAGAAGCATAGTGTCAGTAGTGTCCTTGACAACCCTGCCAACCTTTGTATCGTCTGCAAACTTAGACATTAATCCCGATATACCATCATCAATATCATTTATAAATACAGAAAACAATAATGGACCCAACACTGAGCCCTGAGGGACTCCACTAATAACATCAGTCCACGATGAGCAGTGTCCATTGATTACCACTCTCTGTCTTCTCCCCCTCAACCACCCCTTTATCCATAGCAGCAATTTGCCTCCAATGTCACACTGCTCCAATTTGTGTAGCAGTCTTCCATGTGCAACAGTATCAAAAGCCTTTCTAAGATCCAAGTATATAATATCAAAGTTATTCCCTGCATCCAGTTCTTTTGTGACTGCATCATAGTATCCAATCAAGTTGGTCAGGCAAGACTTCCCCTTAACAAAACCATGCTGTGTCTGAGCTATAACTGAAGTCTTGTCTAAATGATCCTGCAGTGCGTCTTTAACCAGTGCCTCCATTAATTTTCCTGGAACAGAAGTCAAGCTCACAGGTCTATAATTACTTGTGTCAGCCTTTGATCCTCCTTTGTGAATTGGGGTCACATTTGCACATTTCCAGTCTATGGGTACCTCCCCTGAGTCCAAGGAAGCTCTCATAATTATGGCTAAGGGTTTGCTTACTTCCTTTGCTGCCTCCTTTAATATAACTGGATAGATCCCATCCACCCCGGGTGCCTTTCTTGTGTTTATCTTCAACAGTTTCTCCTCCACTTTACTCCCAGTTATTTCAAGATTCTGTAACTTACTGCTAGAGTTGAATACACCTCTGGCATTCCCTTCGCTGAATAACTCCTCATGTGTGAATGTCGATGCAAAATATTCATTTAGTTTGTTAGCCACCTGAGCAGGATCATCAACACTTGACCCATCAATATCAAGTGGACCAATCTGATTCATCCCTTTCCTTCTAGAGTTTACATAAGTAAAGAACTCTTTGCTGTTTTTCTTTGCATCCCTTGCCAAGGATTTCTCGTAATCTGCCTTCGCCTGCCTAACCTCCTTTGTAACTTGGTTGCATATCAACTTGTATCTATCATAGGCTTCTGTGTCATGTGTTAATTTGTAAGTATCCCATGCATTTTTCTTCTCTGCCATATGCCTCATTAGTTCATCTGACATCCATTTTGGCCTAAACCTTGAACAATATTTCTTAGTTGGTATGTAAAGCCTAGTAGCTTCCAAGATAAGTTCTTTGAATGCTTCCCATTTTGAATTTGCTGTTGGTAACATCATCAGTTGGTCCCACTGTATAGAATTTAAATACTGTCTCAGTCCATCGTAGTCGCCTTTACGGAAGCAATAACCCTTCCCTTTACACCTAATGGTAGTTACCTCTTTGAGTAAATCCCACTTCAGCACACTGTGATCACTGCCACCTAGTGGTTCATTTATCTGCAGATTCTTAATGCATGAAGAATCACTGCTGATAATCAAATCAAGAGTATTACTCCCTCTAGTTGCCTCCCGAACATGCTAATGTAGAAAACAATCATCCAATAAATCCACAAAAGCCCTGCTAGTGTGTGAGTATCCAGCCCCCAAATTCCAGTCAATATCTGGGAAATTAAAATCTCCCATTATAAGACACTCTGATTTACTGGCCCACTCTATTTCCCTGTACAGTTTCTTATTATACTCATCATTGTCATTAGGCCTATAGCACACTCCTACCCTCAATTTTGATCTCCCAATGCTTATGTCACACCAAACTGACTCCACACTGCACTGTCCAGCGATGTCGACTGGCTTCACTTCCTTGGTTTTTATGTGTTTCTTAACTAATAGCATAACACCTCCCCCCTTCCTATCCTGTCTATCCTTTCTGTAGACGTTGTACTCCCCAAATTGCAGTTCCGCATCCCTTATATCTGTGTGACACCACGTCTCTGATATCCCAACAATATCTGCCTTCGATGTTTTGAGCAATACCTCAAATTCATCAAATTTATTTACTAATTTTATCTACAAAATTTTATCTACTAAATTTTATCAAATTTATCTACAAAACTCATAAAAGTTCTTTTGATCATTCCGATGATTACTTCAGAGCCTGAATGCTGCTATTCTACATTAAAAAGAATAAAAACATTTTTAAGGAACACTATGAATCAGGACATAGTGAGAGATAGTCTTTTACAAAGCAATTAATTGCTGCTAAATTGTTTAACAAGGAGAAGTTTGTTATTTTGCGTATGAAAATGCCCATGGAAGAGGTACAGGAGACTACTGAGGCATATCCCTTGATTGAAAGAGAAAAACTGTTTACGGAATTACAAGTTTTCGAAAGCAGAAGTGATCTAAATGATTATTGCAAATTAACTGACTTGCTGAAATTGATCTCAGAAAATAATCTAGCTTAAGTTCTTGGTGAACTTACAAAACTCATAAAAGTTCTTTTGATCATTCCGATGATTACTTCAGAGCCTGAATGCTGCTATTCTACATTAAAAAGAATAAAAACATTTTTAAGGAACACTATGAATCAGGAAAGGCTAAATGCTCAAGCAATGCTCTCAATAGAGAAAAGCTTGGTCAGCAGTGTACCAAACTTGAATGAAATAATTATTAATCTGTTTTCAACAAATAAAGACCGAAGAATATATATTTTTTTAAAATAAAAGTTCAAGTCCGTTAATGGTAAATATCTAGTTAATGTTTTGTAGTATTTTTAACTTATTTATTATTATTACTGTGTATGTCTACATGTCTTATAACTAAGGAAATTTAAGGTAACTTTAAGACACAGCTCCCCCAAACATCAGAGTCACGAGCCACCACTGCCTATTATATGTAAAGCATGTTACAATAGCTGGTCACTGATCTGGAGAGGTTATCCAGGAAACAAACTATACCAAATAAAACCAGAACTAAAGCTGTGGCTCTCCAACTTCCGGTAAAGCAGACAAGAAGAAACAACTTTAGAAGGGTTAAGGATTGGGCATACTCACCTCACCTCACTCACCTGTATCTAATAACTAATGACAGTGCTCCCCGATATACAGGAGCCTCCATAGCCAGGTAGGAAGGAGCAGCAGTGCGTAGCACACACACACTTCTTGATTAGACCGGGGTTCAAGCCCATCACCACCAAATACGAAGACTGCAGAAAGGTCAGGGAATGACCACAGCATATCCCGGAGCAATATGGCCTTAGTTGCTAATGCTCCTAAAAACCAAATAACAACAACAACTGTGCCCCGATATACATCATGCCAGGTACAACTGACCATTTGCCATTTATTAGTGGACTGTCCCCACTTTTAAAATATCTGCTTATACACCTTTAAATCAATTGCTAATACACAATCAGCAATAAATTTATTGCAGATTCTGGGAAATTATCCTTATAAAAATGAGCCATTTACTTTCCTAAGTCAGATAGGAATATATCATAAAATATAGTTATTTTTTCATATTCACCATTAGAAAGACACAATGTGGCCCTAGCAGCCTATGTGTCATTAAACTCAACAACATCAACAACATTTTATTCCCAACCATTACTTACTCTACCAAATCAACATTATTGATTGAGCTAGCATCGTTAGTGCCATTTAGGAAATGGCGTCATTTGTGCCATTTAAAATCTCACAGACACCTAATAGTAAGTGACATCAATCGCATCATTTCTGCAAGGAAATTTCATTGCCAAATTGGTTTTACTCCAGTGCTGCCGTAGATGTTTTCACATCAAAAAATGATTTTAGTTTTTAAAAGGACTTGCAGAAATGTTTCTGTGCTTGGAAGAAACAGATGGAACAGTGTGAGAAAGCCTAAGACAATTATTTTGTAGGGGATAACCCATCAAGTATGAAATATTTCCTTATACAGGGTTTCTCCAAAATATTGGTACAAATGTTTAGGGGAGGTAGGTAACATCTAAAGGAATGTGAATCGCCTAGGAACCCATGACCGGAAACATCACCGTCAGTCGGTATATGCCGCTGTTCATCGGTTTGTGAGAGGGAAAATTTCTGGTTTACTCGTTCAAGCAGTAGTTGCCGCACGAAGAGCATGCATCGATATACGAACTGTGAGCTATCAGACTTGCACCAATGTATGGATTAGCAGAGGGCAATGGAGGAGCCGCTCAATGAATTTATGGAGAATGCTTCCCAGACAGACATGTACTGGACCACCATTTGTTTGCACATGTGCATCAAAATTTGTGCGATTATGGGTCATTTAGAGGTAACAGGAGTAGTGCAGGCAGACCACATTCTATGTAAATTCCTGCCGTGGAAGAAAGTATGTTGAATGCCATCCAGAATAATCCTGCTACCAGCACATGTGCCGTTGCCTCTGCCTTAGGGGTGTCTCGTTGCAGTTTACAGCGTGTCTGGCACGACGATTCCTTACACCTCTTTCATATCCAAAGGGTTCAGTTACTGCTCCCCAAGATCATCCTGCACGTGTGGCTTTTGCACAGTGGTTTCTCCAAGAAAGTGTTCAAGACTTGAATTTTCCAGCCTATGTTTTGGTCATGGATGAGGCTTATTCAATCAGCACAATTCTCGTGTGTGGGCTCACGACAACCCACATGGTGTGCGTCCCCATGCGGCACATCACTTCGCAATAAATGAGTGGGCAGATATGGTCGGTGACTGCTTAGTCGACCCATAACTGTTACCATCCCACATGAACGCCGCTAAATATCACATCTTTCCTGAACAAGTTCTATCAGGGTTACTTGACGATGTTTCAGCAAATGTGAGACACAACATTTGGTTTCAACATGACTGGGCACTTGCCCATTATGGAAGTGGGTTCGTGGCCATTTGAACAGGGTTGATGGATTGGCCGTGGTGGACCCGTTGCCTGGCCCCAATGCTCACCTGATTTATCAAGCCTTGATTTCTTTCTGTGGGGGCCCTCAAATCTATCGTGTATGGATCTCGTGGCGAGACTCGTCTGCGCTGCTGCTACTGTCAAAGAAACTCCAGTTGTGTTCGACCCTATCTACCAATCCATTCTGCATCGATGTCACGCATGCATCACGTCTCGTGGTGGAACCTTCGCGCATCTGTTGTAACATCATTAGCATTAGTAGAGGCATATGATGCAAGAAAGCAAGCTTATTCAGCATCAGCCAAAATAAAAAAAAAAAAAAAAAAAACCACAACCACTACTCCCATTTCACCCCTCTGTTCGTTCGAAATACCTGTCCAGCTGAGCCTTAAATTTGTTTAGGCTATCAACTTCAACAACAAGTGATCGAAGTCTATTCCACAAACCAACTGCCCGCTGGCTAAAGGCAAATTTCCGCACATCTATCCAACATCCGTCCTTCCTCAATTTGAATTTATGCCCTCTCAGATGATTATTCTGAGCAAGAGGAAGAATCCCATCGGCATTGAGCATGCTCAAGCCATTCAAAGCCTTATACACCTCTATCAGATCACCTCGCCGATGCCTAGTCTCCAGACTCTGTAATTTGCAAAACTTAAGCCTTTCTTCGTAAGAGCAACCCTTTGTTCCATTCACTAATCTTGTTGCCCTTCTCTGTACTCGTTCCAGCAGCTCTACATCCTTCTTGAAATGAGGCCTCCAGACCTGTATACAGTACTCAAGGTGTGGCCTGACCAATGCCTTATACAAGGGAATAATCACATCCCTATCGCTGCTAGAAAAATTCCTGTATATCATTGACAAGACACCATGATCTACTCTTGCAGCTCGTCTGCACTGCTCAGAGAACTTCATATCTGCCTGCACAATTACCCCCAGGTCCTTTTCATTCTCTACCACTGTCAGTGTAGTACCACAGAGTTGATACGTTGCTCTGGGGTTTCTGTTTCCCATATGTAGTACTTTACATTTGTCAATGTTAAACTTCATTTGCCACCTCTCAGCCCATCTGCTCAACCTTTCCAGGTCCTGTTGCAGCAGCATAGCATCAGTAGTGTCCTTAACAACCCTGCCAACCTTTGTATCATCTGCAAACTTGGACATTAAGCTTGATATACCATCATCAATATCATTTATAAATACAGAAAACAACAATGGACCCAACACTGAACCCTGAGGAACTCCACTAATAACATTAGTTCACAATGAGCAGTGTCCATTGATTACCACTCTCTGTCTTCTGCCACTCAACCATCCCTTTATCCATAGCAGCAATTTGCCTCCAATGCCACACTGCTCCAATTTGTGCAGCAGTCTTCCATGTGCAACAGTATCAAAAGCCTTTCTAAGATCCAAATATATAATATCAAAGTTATTCCCTGCATCCAGTTCTTTTGTGACTTCATCATAGTATCCAATCAAATTGGTCAGACAAGACCTGCCCTTAACAAAACCATGCTGTGTCTGAGCTATAACTAAATTCTTGTCCATATGATCCTACAGTGCTTCTTTAACCAGTGCCTCCATTAATTTTCCTGGAACTGAAGTTAAACTAACAGGTCTATAATTACTTGTGTCAGCCTTTGATCCTCCTTTGTGAATTGGGGTTACATTTGCACATCTCCAGTCTATGGGTACCTCCCCTGAGTCCAAAGAAGCTCTCATAATTATGGCTAGGGGTTTGCTTACTTCCTTTGCTGCCTCTTTTAATATAACTGGATAGATCCCATCCACCCCGAGTGCCTTTTTTATGTTTATCCTCAACAATTTCTCCTCCACTTTCCTCTCAGTTATTAGAAAAATAAATCATGAAATGCATCCATCTCGTACTCTTTTGTTAGTATTATGTCAAATAAATGTTTGCCACTAATTACTGTCTTGTGTCATTTCTGCTTCTTGTGCCTCATCTACTGGGTTCCTATGCGATTCACATTCCTTTAGATGTTACCTACCTCCCCTAAACGTTTGTACAAATATTTTTGCGACACCCTGTATATTTTTGATTTTAACTAATTTAATAGTCACATCTTGTATTGTGTGCAGCATGCATGTCTGAAAGCCTCATTTTAAGAAAATCCTTAATCTGATTCGCATTCTGTTGTGTCTGGCTTACCCTGTTCATGTTTCAACTAATAAATTTACTCTATCCAGCTCTAGTTGAAACTTGCTATAGCTTGAGCCAGAACTGTTTTCTTTGATTTTCCCACTTCAAATTTCTGTTGATTATCATGCAAATGACAAAAATGTGCCATCAAGTGTGCCATTTTTTAATCCTTTTCAGTTACTTTTTTACCCCCACCCTAACTAGCCTAGCTCTCTTGAAACATGGCATCCCATTTGTTTGTTGTTTTTGAAGCACGTGCGCCTCTGTTTACAAAAGGGAATTATGTTTACGTTCGGCTATGAATGCTTCAGCGTTGCATCACAGCTCTTCTTCATAAAACTTTCTTGGCATAAGAAACAATGAAAGAATTGCAATAATTGTGTTTGAAAAATCAAAAAGACCGCATTCCTTTCCTCGATGTGTATTATGCAAATAACACACATCGAGGAAAGGAATGCAAAATCAAGGAGATTCATCTATCAGAAGCTGCACTGGATACTGGAAAAAACTAAGAGTAGTGCAAAACTGGATACTGGAAAAAACCAGGAGGCAAAACTGATCACTACACCGTGCATTTGAAAAACCAAAATGTTTGCTTTATTGTTATTGTTTTCAGGGAACAATATCAGTACAGCACATTTTGTGGATGTATATTTAATCTCCTAACAAAATTTCAAGAAAATATTTCTATTGGTAGCTGTGTTATATAACTTCAAAATGTGCTGTGCAAAAAAAGGGAAAAAAATTATTCATCCGCTATGAATAATGGATTGTGTTTTGAAATCTGTATTGTTCACAAAACTGCAATATTTTCTAACAATACAAAGCTAACAGATTAAGGCCAACTATGGCTAACAGATTGTTCAAAACATATTGTTAGAAAATATTTCAACATTTCTTTAGTACACATTTGATGTTATCACAAAGGGAGAAATTCGTTTTTTAGTACACAAGCCAAAAAAATTCACCATCCACGGCCATATGCTGTTCTAAGTCTGCATTTCCTGTTCTGAGCTGCAATAAAAAGATATGCCGTATTGAAAAATAGATTTACTCCCTATCTCCTTTTGTTTTACTTCGGGAGGGTTATTTCACACAATCAAGCCCGTGACTGCTAAATGCGGTGCTCTTTCTTGTATTTTCTCTCTATCTTGGGAGCTCCTCTGATCATGTGGTTGTCCCACAGTATAAACAGAATATTTGTTTGTTTGAATGCTGCCCAGATGTCACAATGACATGCACATTTTTGTCATTTGCATAATAATAAATAGAAATTCAAAGTGGCAAAATCAAAGAAAACAGTTCTGGCTCAAGCTATAGCAAGTTTCAGCTAGAGCTGGATAGAGTAAAAATTATAGAATTTATTAGTTGAAACTTGAACAGGGTAAGCTGAACCCAATTATCAACTCTTTTACTGTCCTTCTAATTTACATTGCTTCAGATGATCTGCTTTGGGAATATTCCAAAGTGCTACATCAATCAAAAACCATTCCTCCCATCATAACAAATTACTTTAGGTACAATAAAGGACTACTACTGATTGATTTGACTGCAAAGAACATTCCACAATGAAACATCTGTACAAGGCGAAAACATGCAATCACTCGAAAGTAACCATAGTCATTTGGATTCAAGGACCAGCTATACAGTGATATTTGAAATTTATAGTGCAGCTCACTTTTCCAGTATTTCCAGAGGGATTACTGACAAGTACGTATTAGATGCAGAAATGTTCTCCACTACCCACATAATGTGAAGTTGCCACATTACTTGAGCAGAAAAAGGTGGCATGGAAAGGTTACAGAGCAATAAAAAGTACTGAAGCCTATAATAGCTACAAGGTGATGTGTAATAGAGCCACAGAAAAGGTTCGACAGGCAAAGGCAGTTTATGAGAAATCACTAGCAAACAGAGCAAAGAGGGGGGATAAAGAATTCTTCACATATATAAATGCCAAGAAGAGCAGGACAAACCAGATCGGACCTTTACTTAAGGGAAAGGGGATAGTAATAAATACACCAGCTGCCTTTGCAGATGAACTCAACAGTTATTTTGCATCGATATTTACAAATGAAAAGCCTTCTGTGGCAATGGGAAATTGTGGGAGCGAAGTTAAAAAATATGTAATTAATGATATTGAAATTTCGCAAGATTATTTAATGAAAAAACCTTCGAGCCTACAGACCAGTAAGGCTCCTGGAGTTGATGGAATATACCCTATAATCTTAAGGGAGGCGGCAAGCAAGTGCATTGAACCATTGAGGCTAATTATGCGAGCATCACTGGACTCTGGGGAGATTCCCTTGGATTGGAAAAGTGCAAATGTATCTCCCATACATAAGGGTGGCTCTAAAAGTGAAGTTGGAAATTATCGACCTGTCAGTCTGACTTCAGTAGTAGGGAAAATCATTTAGGCAATGATCAAGGGTGGAATTCAGGATCATTTGTATCGAATTAAAATTCTCAAGGATACTCAGCATGGTTTTGTAAAGGAAAATCATGTTTAACAAATCTGGTTCGCTATTTCGAAAGGGTCACTCACGAGCTGGATTTAGGAAATAATTTTGACATTGTTTATTTAGATTTGGAAACTAGACACCTTAGAGGAGATTTGATTGAGGTGTTTAAGGCTCTGAGAGACATCAGTAAAATGAATGAGGATGAAATTTTCAAGATTATAAATGATGCTAGAACTAGGGGACATAAATTCAAGTTACGGGGGGGAAATATTTAGATTGGACTGCAGGAAGTTCTATTTTAGCCAGCGAGTTATAAATAACTGGAATGTTGCCTTCATGGGTGGTAGAGGCCGACAGTTTGGGGAAATTCAAAGGTCATCTGGATAGTACTTTCGGGTAAGGGAAGCGCATAGGATGATAGGTTTAATTTCCTTTTTTTTTTTTCTTTTTTTTTATTAATTATTATTATTTAGTTATTTATTTTATTTGATTTTATTTATTTATTTTTTTTTTTTGTTTGTATCATTGTTTTGTTCGGATTTTTTTTTTTTTTTTTTTTTTTTTCCGGCTGGTGCAGCGTAAGCCATAGACTTTCTTGCACCATGCGGCAGTTACTAATACTAATAATAATGAATCGTTTTATAACTTATAATGATCAATAGAAATATTTTCTGAAAATTTTGTTAGAAGATAAAATATACATCTTGAAAACGTGCTATACTGATATTGTTGCCTACAACAATTACAAAAGCAATAAAGCAAAATATTGTAACAGAGCAATAATGCAAAATATTGTTAGAAAGCAATAATGTGCAATTGTTTCCTATCCAAGAAACAATTGAATTCCTTTTTTTTTTATCTCCCTGTATCACCTTAGTAATGATGAATGCGAGCCATTACGAGTGAATGGAGAATGCAAATAGTTGGGGTGGCTCTGAGCTGGACAAGTGGAATCCTCCAGCTACAGAGATCCCAGAATTGAAGGAGATGTGATCAGAGCGGTCAACATCTTTACTGTGATTACCAGTCTTTTTTCATCAATGAGAGAGAGGGCAACCTGGGGATTCCCAGGGCCTGGGCCATTTCAGTTGTATGAATATGGGGTTGGTAACCTGTGCTTGTAGGTTACCCATATCAGGAGCCAATATTCCGATGGGTTTTGCGATCGTAGGTACTGCTGAAGCCTGGATTTCAGCTGCATAAAGTAGTGGGGAGTATATAATGGTCGTGACATATTTTGTTGCTGTTACCCTATCTGAGACGTAATGCAGGTGTTGTTTCACTCTTAATTTCAGGTGCGGCACACGACTGATGGATTTGTCAATGTGCTCGTTGAATCTGAGTTTTGTGTCAAAGACAACCCCCAAATCTTCTTCTCTTTCTTGGTGATTCCCTTCTATTTCTGGCACACACTCTCTCTCTCTCTCTCTCTCTCTCTCTCACTCACACACACACACACACACACGTGCACACTGGCTACGGAGGCCCCTTGAGGAATTGGAGATGGGTCTGAAGTGCTTTTGCAATGACGGCGTTCTTATTTTCGGGTGTGACCTTACCAGATATACATTCTATTGATGTGGGGAGATATGGCTGGTCATCACTGCATTGGAAATGCTAACAAGGGGTTGGATGATATATGGTCCCAGGCATTTCAACATGAACTGCAGTATTCCATCAGCACCCATAGCTGTAGAGGATGTGGTTGAATTTAAGGCTGTCAAGATTTGGTTCTTTGATATGGTGATAGTTGTCAGAAAGTTGTGTTTGTCGTGATTGAATATGTGATCAAGGTTACTGCTGGATCCCACAATGTCTTCAAATCTGGTTATGAAGTTAATCCACCTCTGGGGTCAAGTTGCTCTGGGAAACTGGTGGTTTGTTTGGTGTATGATAGCGTACCAATTGCTAGCAAATGATCAAAATAGCTTCTGGTCAACTTGTCTTCTTTGTTTAAAATAAAAATAAAATTTTTATTAAAATAAATACTGCATTATCTTTGTACGTGCTACTTATGATTCCACAATTTTTTGTGATTTTATGAGTGCGAAAAAAAATTATAAATTTGGGATTTATAATCACTTAGGAAAAAAAATATCAGGCAGTAAAGTGTTTTA
Organism: Mastigoproctus giganteus; assembly: GCF_048544385.1. Lineage (NCBI taxonomy): Eukaryota > Metazoa > Arthropoda > Arachnida > Uropygi > Thelyphonidae > Mastigoproctus > Mastigoproctus giganteus. The sequence continues at coordinate 222,206,210 of NC_143583.1, forward strand.
AAATTTTCAAATATAACAGAGAAACTTTAATTACAAACTTCTATACAATATGGTCTGTTTTGTGATGTCACAGCTCTGAGCTTTTTGGTTTGTCCTCCAGTGCTAACCACTGGAGGACAAACAAAATTTTTCAAATATCTGTTGATATTTCAACAGATATTTGAAAAATCATGTTATATAAAATCTTTAACCCCTTTACAACTTCTCCAATTCAATCATGAGCATTGTCTAATAGAATCTTATCTAAATATAGAAATAGTGCTATGAATTTTTCCTACCCTGCCTGTAATAGTAGCTTCTTTTGAAAGATCCTTCAACGAAAGAAAAATTCAATTCAAATAATACACCTTCATTGCATTTTTTTAGTTTATGTTATATGGTCAAAATAATGCAATATTTTGTTCTATGATTTTATACTAGACATATAAACTCTAGTTTTCTAATTTTTTTGTGATTTTATGAGTGCGAAAAAAAATTATAAATTTGGGATTTATAATCACTTAGGGAAAAAAATATCGGGCAGTAAAGTGTATACGCACTTTCTTTGTAGTTTATATAGAAATAAATTCTCTGTAGATATAAACGAATATTTGTACGTTTTTTTTTTCTTTGATTTTTTTTTATATTCATTATATTATTTAAATTATTTTATTAATAAATATATGCAAATCAAATACTGTTACAATAGTAATTTTTATAAATTCATAAAGACTGCAGGGGCATGGCAAGGGTGGAATGCAGAGGGGGAAGTTCCCCAGAGCACCGAGATTCAGGGGTGCTAGGAAGACGTGTTGCCCCCTGGCATCAACGGCCCTAGCTAAGCTACTGAAAGATTCACTACCTACGTATGATGGGGGCATACTTTTAACACTGTTCCACTAATATATAACACCAATATATACCACTTATAACACTGTTTCATCTGTTCCACCAACCAACTACCCGCTGCCTTTAGCCAGTGGGTAGTTGGTTGGTTGGTGGAACAGACTTCCATCCCTTGTTGTGGAAGTTGATAGCCTAAATAAATTTAAGGCTCAGCTGAACAGGTATTTCGAACGAAAGGAGGGGTGAAGTGGAAGGGGGTTTTTTTTTTTTTTTTTTTTTTGGCTGATGCTGGATAAGCTTGCTTTCTTGCATCATATACCTCTACTTTTTTTTTTTTTGGTAGTTGTTGGCGCATCGGCTTCTGTGGCCATAATGCACCTCACATGGTTTTTGCAGTACTTTGATCCAAGCCCGAGGCGGGAATCGAACCCACGACCTTTGGGTAGGTAGGCACTTTACCCACCCGGCTAGCCCGGTCGGCTCGTACCTCTACTAATGCTAATGCTAACACTCTTGCCCCAGGCATAGGATTGCTTAGTTCCGGCTCTGGGTGAATGATGTTAGCTTCAGCACCATTTGTGGTTCCAGGTAAGTTGATTTGTTTTAGCCAGCAGCAACAAGGTAATGCAGAAAATTCAAATTAGCATTAGCATTAGTAGAGGCATTTGATGCAAGAAAGCAAGCTTATGCAGCATCAGCCAAAAAAAAAAAAAAAAAAAAAACAAATAAATAAATAAATAAAAAATAACCACTTCCACTTCACCCCTCTGTTCGTTTCGTTCGAAATACATGTCCAGCTGAGCCTTAAACTTATTTGGGCTATCAAGGTATGTCTTCCCTGGTAGACATACCCTGGTATGTCTACCAGGGTATGTCTGCCAGGAGCAAAGGTTGATGACGTTGTAGAGCGAATATCATCTTTTAAGGGCAGCACAAAAGGTGATATAGTTGTGCACGTTGGCACTAATAATATTAAGAGTAGGAGACCAGCAGAATTACTTAACAGGTACAGGTCACTGTTGAACAAAAGCTGAGAATTAGGGTTGAATTTGAAAGTGTCTGCAATTCTGCCCAGACACGATAGGAGGGAGTATATGATGAGAGCCTTGTCGATCAATTCGGCCCTGGAAAGATTGTGCAAGGCTCAAGGGGTAGAATTTTTTTCAGCCTAGACTGTACTTGTTAACAGGAGAGATTGCTTCTACAGGGATGGGATACACTTAAATAGAAAGGGTGCAAGAATATTTGCTGATGCTATCGAGGCAGTGTTAGGTGGGTCGTAAAACTGCTAGCTTGGGGTGGAGACAAAGACCAATAGATTGACAGTAGCCACTGGCAGAGGTGAAAGAGATTCTTGCACTGCTTCTATTAGAATGAGCAGAAGCCTGAAAAACAAGATGCATGGTATTTCAGAGACTGCTGGAAGCCATTGCGGTACAAGTAAACACATGGGTTGTGTTAGGGTAGCTAAGAATAGAAACAGGTGCAGGTATACTTGTGTGTACACCAATGCTAGGAGTTTAGTAAATAAATTTGATGAATTTGAGGTATTGCTCAAAACATCAAAGGCAGATATTGTTGGGATATCAGAGACGTGGTGTCACACAGATATAAGGGATGCAGAACTGCAATTTGGGGAGTACAACGTCTACAGAAAGGATAGAGAGGATAGTAAGGGGGGAGGGGTTATGCTATTAGTTAAGAAACACATAAAAACCAAGGAAGTGAAGCCAGTCGACATCGCAGGACAGTGCAGTGTTGAGTCAGTTTGGTGTGACATAAGCATTGGGAGATCAAAATTGAGAGTAGGAGTGTGCTATAGGCCTAATGACAATGATGAGTATAATAAGGAACTGTACAGGGAAATAGAGTGGGCCAGTAAATCAGAGAGTCTTATAATGGGAGATTTTAATTTCCCAGATATTGACTGGAATTTGAGGGCTGGTTACTCACACACTAGCAGGGCTTTTGTGGATTTATTGGATGATTGTTTTCTACATCAGCATGTTCGGGAGGCAACTAGAGGGAGTAATACTCTTGATTTGATTATCAGCAGTGATTCTTCATGCATTAAGAATCTGCAGATAAATGAACCATTAGGTGGCAGTGATCACAGTGTGCTGAAGTGGGATTTACTCAAAGAGGTAACTACCATTAGGGGTAAAGGGAAGGGTTATTGCTTCCGTAAAGGCGACTACGATGGACCGAGACAGTATTTAAATTCTATACAGTGGGACCAACTGATGATGTTACCAACAGCAAATTCAAAATGGGAAGCATTCAAAGAACTTATCTTGGAAGCTACTAGGCTTTACATACCAACTAAGAAATATTGTTCAAGGTTTAGGCCAAAATGGATGTCAGATGAACTAATGAGGCATATGGCAGAGAAGAAAAATGCATGGGATACTTACAAATTAACACATGACACAGAAGCCTATGATAGATACAAGTTGATATGCAACCAAGTTACAAAGGAGGTTAGGCAGGCGAAGGCAGATTACGAGAAATCCTTGGCAAGGGATGCAAAGAAAAACAGCAGAGAGTTCTTTACTTATGTAAACTCTAGAAGGAAGGGGATGAATCAGATTGGTCCACTTGATATTGATGGGTCAAGTGTTGATGATCCTGCTCAGGTAGCTAACAAACTGAATGAATATTTTGCATCGACATTCACACATGAGGAGTTATTCAGCGAGGGGAATGCCACAGGTGTATTCAACTCTAGCAGTAAGCTACAGAATCTTGAAATAACTGGGAGTAAAGTGGAGGAGAAACTGTTGAAGATAAACACAAGAAAGGCACCCGGGGTGGATGGGATCTATCCAGTTATATTAAAGGAGGCAGCAAAGGAAGTAAGCAAACCCTTAGCCATAATTATGAGAGCTTCCTTGGACTCAGGATAGGTACCCATAGACTGGAAATGTGCAAATGTGACCCCAATTCACAAAGGAGGATCAAAAGCTGACACAAGTAATTATAGACCTGTGAGCTTAACTTCTGTTCCAGGAAAATTAATGGAGGCACTGGTTAAAGAAGCACTGCAGGATCATTTAGACAAGACTTCAGTTATAGCTCAGACACAGCATGGTTTTGTTAAGGGGAAGTCTTGCCTGACCAACTTGATTGGATACTATGATGCAGTCACAAAAGAACTGGATGCAGGGAATAACTTTGATATTATATACTTAGATCTTAGAAAGGCTTTTGATACTGTTGCACATGGAAGACTGCTACACAAATTGGAGCAGTGTGACATTGGAGGCAAATTGCTGCTACGGATAAAGGGGTGGTTGAGGGGGAGAAGACAGAGACTGGTAATCAATGGACACTGCTCATCGTGGACTAATGATATTAGTGGAGTCCCTCAGGGCTCAGTGTTGGGTCCATTATTGTTTTCTGTATTTATAAATGATATTGATGATGGTATATCAAGCTTAATGTCCAAGTTTGCAGATGATACAAAGGTTGGCAGGGTTGTCAAGGACACTACTGACACTATACTGCTGCAACAGGATCTGGAAAGGTTGAGCAGATGGGCTGAGAGGTGGCAAATGAAGTTTAACATTGACAAATGTAAAGTACTACACATGGGAAACAGCAACCCCAGAGCAACGTATCAACTCTGTGGTACTACACTGACAGTGGTAGAGAATGAAAGGGACTTGGGGGTGGTTGTGCAGGCAGATATGAAGTTCTCTGAGCAGTGCAGACGGGCTGGAAGAGTAGCTCCTGGAGTATTGTCAATGATATACAGGAATTTTTCCAGCAGGGATAAGGAGGTGATTATTCCATTGTATAAGGCGATGGTCAGGCCACACCTAGAGTACTGTATACAGGTCTGGAGGCCTCATTTCAAGAAGGATGTAGAGCTGCTGGAACGAGTACAGAGAAGGGCAACAAGATTAGTGAATGGAACAAAGGGGTGCTCTTACGAAGAAAGGCTTAAGTTTTGCAAATTGCAGTGTCTGGAGACTAGGCACCAGCGAGGTGATCTGATAGAGGTGTATAAAGCCTTGAATGGTTTAAGCATGCTCAATGCTGATGGGATTCTTCCTCTAGCTCAGAAAAATCACCTGAGAGGGCATAAATTCAAATTGAGGAAAGACAGATGTAGGATAGACGTGCGGAAATTTGCCTTTAGCCAGCGGGTGGTTGGTTGGTGGAACAGACTTCCATCCCTTGTGGTGGAGGTTGATAGCCTAAATAAGTTTAAGGCTCAGCTGGACAGGTATTTTGAACGATAAGAGGGGTGAAGTGGAAGTGTTTTTTTTTTTTTTTTTTTTTTTGGCTGATGCTGCATAAGCTTGCTTTCTTGCATCAAATGCCTCTACTAATGCTAATGCTAATATCAAAGTTATTCCCTGCATCCAGTTCTTTTGTGACTGCATCATAGTATCCAATCAGATTGGTCAGGCAAGACTTCCCCTTAACAAAACCATGCTGTGTCTGAGCTATAACTGATGTCTTGTCTAGATGATCCTGCAGTGCTTCTTTAACCAGTGCCTCCATTAAATTTCTGGGAACAGAAGTTAAACTAACAGGTCTATAATTAGTTGTGTCGCCCTTTGATCCTCCTTTGTGAATTGGGGTCACATTTGCACATCTCCAGTCCATGGGTACTTCCCCTGAGTCCTAGGAAGCTCTCATAATTATGGCTAAGGGTTTGCTTACTTCCTTTGCTGCTTCTTTTAATATAACTGGATAGATCCCGTCCACCCCAGGTGCCTTTCTTGTTTTTATCTTCAACAATTTCTCCTCCACTTTACTCTCAGTTATTACAAGATTCTCTAGCTTACTGCCAGAGTTGAATACACCTCTGGCATTCCCCTCGCTGAATAACTCCTCGTGTGAATGTTGATGCAAAATATTCATTCAGTTTGTTAGCTACCTGAGCAGGATCATCAACAGTTGATTCATCGATATCAAGTGGACCAATCTGATTCATCCCCTTCCTTCTAGAGTTTACATAAGTAAAGAACTCTTTGTTGTTTTTCTTTGCATCCCTTGCCAAAGATTTCTCGTAATCTGCCTTCGCCTGCCTAACCTCCTTTGTAACTTGGTTACAGATCAACTTGTATCTATCATAGGCTTCTGTGTCACGTGTTAATTTGTATGTATCCCATGCATTTTTCTTCTCTGCCATATGTCTCATTAGTTCATCTGACATCCACTTAGGTGTAAACCTTGAACAATATTTCTTAGTTTGTATGTAAAGCCTAGTAGCTTCCAAGATAAGTTCTTTGAATGCTTCCCATTTTGAATTTGCTGTTGGTAACATCATCAGTTGGTCCCACTTTTTAGAATTTAAATACTGTCTCAGTCCATCGTAGTCGCCTTTACGGAAGCAATAACCCTTCCCTTTACCTCTAATGGTAGTTACCTCTTTGAGTAAATCCCACTTCAGCACACTGTGATCACTGCCACCTAGTGGTTCATTTACCTGCAGATTCTTAATGCATGAAGAATCACTACTGATAATCAAATCAAGAGTATTACTCCCTCTAGTTGCCTCCTGTACATGCTGATATAGAAAACAATCATCCAATAAATCCACAAAAGCCTTGCTAGTGTGTGAGTGACCAGCCCCCAAATTCCAGTCAATATCTGGGAAATTAAAACCCCCCATTATAAGGCTCTCTGATTTACTGGCCCGCTCTATTTACACATACAGTTTCTTATTATACTCATCAGAGTCATTAGGCCTATAGCACACTCCTACTCTCAATTTTGATCTTCCAATGCTTATGTCACACCAAACTGACTCGACACTGCACTGTCCAGCAATGGCGACTGGCTTCACTTCCTTGGAATTTATGTATTTCTTAACTAATAGCATAACCCCTCCTCCCTTCCTATCCCATCTATCCTTTCTGTAGACATTGTACTCCCCAAATTCCAGTTCTGCATTCCTTATATCTGTGTGACACCCCGTCTCTGAAATCCCTACAATATCTGCCTTTGATGTTTTGAGCAATACCTCAAATTCATCAAATTTATTTACTAAACTCCTAGCATTGGTGTACACGCAAGTATACATGACTGTTCTTTTTCTTAGCTACCCTAACACAACCTATGTGTTTATTTGTACCCCAATGATTTCCAGCAGTCTCTGAAATATCCTGCATTTTATTTTCCAGGCTGCGGCTCATTCCGATAGAAGCAGTGCAAGAATCACTTTCACCTCTGCCAGTGGCTACTGGTAATCTTTTAGTCCTTGTATCCCCCCAATCTAGCAGTTTTCCGATCCACCTAACACTGCCTCGATAGCATCAGCAAACATTCTTTCACCCTTTCTATTTAAGTGTATCCCATTCCTGTAGAAGCAGTCTCTCCTGTTAACAAGTAAATGAATGCTTTAATCAAGGTGAACAATGCCTGCACACTTCATCGTGCATTTTTGCTGTTTTAACATTAATTAAATGTTTTTTTTCTGAAATTTAAAGGTAGGAAATCAAAGAAAACACTTCTTTTTATGTGTATTGAGAGTTTCAATTTGGTAGGTTGAGTCAAAATTTTAGAAATAATTGGTTTTTTTTTTTTGGTTTTTTTTTCGAGGGACGGGCAATTTTCAAGTTAGGCTTCAATGGACCGGATGTTAATCGGATTACAGGTCCTTGTAATTCTTGTAATGTGTGCAGAGAAGAGCGACACGATTAGTCAAGAACACGGAACTCATTGGTTCTGCATTTTGCAGCCTAGAAATTAGGCCTTTTTCAGGAGACCTGATTTAAGTGCTTAAACATTTAAATTGATTCAGTAATTGTAATGAAAATATTAGTATTAGTTGTATTAGTTAGTAGTGGTAAAAGTTTCAATAAAGCAAGCTTATGAAGAATCAGCAAAAAAAGAAAGGGAATTTTCCACATCATCAGCCCATCCAATGATTTGCCTAATTCTTCCTTGAATTTATTCAGACAACAAAAGCTTGTTCCTACAATCAACCACCTGCTGGCCTGTCCTGCAAACATCCTTCTCAACCTATTCAAGGTCTTAAATATCTCAATCAGATCTCGCTGATATGTAATCTCCAGATATGCAATTTGCAGAACTGAAATCTTTCTCAGTAAGACCATCTCTTTTGCTCCTTTCACCAATCTTGTTGGCTTTCTCTGCACCCATTACATCAGATCTACATGCCTTCTAAAATAAGTCGTCTTGACCTATATTTGGTGCTCAAGATGTAACCTATTACTGGTGATTATCCCAATGCACAATAATCACCATCTTATTCCTCCTGGCAAAGTACCTGTATATTCTACACAAAACCCAATGAGTTGTCCTGGCAGACTGACTGCTAAATTATTCTCAGGTCTTTTTCATTTTCAAGCTATGCCGAGTATAGTACCGCACATATGGTATGCAAAACTAGAATTACTGCTGCCCATATGCTGTACTTTGGTTTTTTTCTGTGTTAAACTTCAACTGCCATTTCTCAGCTTATCTGCCTAAATTTTCTTTATCTTGTTGCAATAGTTTTCCTTGATTACTGGCATTAATCATTCTGCCAACCTTTGTATCATCAATATCATTAATAAATACAGATAACAAGGGTCCCAGCACTGAAACTTGGGGACTCAGCTAATAACATTACTCCATGAAGAACAGTGTCCAGTAATACCCACTCTCTGTCTTCTCCCACTCAACCATCCCTTTATTCATGCCACACTCCTTCAATTTGTACTGCAGTCTTTTATGTGTAACAGTATCAAAAGCTTTCCTAAAATCCAAAATATATGATATCAAAATTATTTTTTGCATCCAGTTCATACCAAATTACTGCATCATGCTATTAGCATTAGCATTAGTAGAGGCATTTGATGCAAGAAAGCAAGCTTATGCAGCATCAGCCAAAAAAATAAATAAAAATAAATAAAAAAATAACCACTTCACCCCTCTGTTCATTCGAAATACCTGTACAGCTGAGCCTTAAACTTATTTAGGCTATCAACTTCCACGACAAGGGATAGAAGTCTATTCCACCAACCAACCACCCGCTGGCTAAAGGCAAATTTCCTCACATCTATCCTACATCTGTCTTTTCTCAATTTGAATTTATGCCCTCTCAGGTGATTATTCTGAGCAAGAGGAAGAATCCCATCAGCATTGAGCATGGTCAAACCGTTCAAGGCTATCCAATTAGATTATTGAGACAAGAATTCCCTTTAACAAATCCATGCTGTGACTGCAGTATAATTACATAATAATATTAGCCTACTGAAAATATTAGGTATTGTAATATTTAAAAGCATACTGTGCTGGTAAATAATCCTGTTGCTGCATTTTAATATAAAATACAGTAGATTGTTGAAATAATGACTCCCCAGATAACAGAACATTTGAGCAGCTAACAGCACATTGAGATCGGATGTTTACATACAGCTCAAATGTCTTGCAATGTCAAAAAAAGAAAACGGAAGTCGTGATTACTGTATTTGTCTATGTTCACCATTTTAAAGTGAATTCTCTACTGATATAATGGGTTATACTGCTATTTTACATTTCTTTTTAAATTAAAAACCCCTCACTATGGCTCATAAAGTTAATAAATCTTTAACAAAGAAGATCAACATGAAAGCTTAGCGGCAAAATTGATATTATCCAAACTTACATCAGGGTTACCCCAAAAGTTAATTCATATACCCATGTGTATTGCGTCTATAAATTGCATGTGTTCTCTGGTCAATGTGCTTGTTTTGCTGGACGAAATACTCCAGTTTCTGGGGAAAACACCTTGCTATGTACGCCTGAGACCAACTAACTCATGGAATGAAAAATGCCCATAATAGCTCCTCGCATCATCGACAGGATTCGAACCTATGCCTTTTTCACCCAGTGTGGGGAGGAAGGTGATGATATCACCTGATATATAAAGAAAATAGAACGAGGTTTAAGTAGGAGTATATTAATGGCAGAAAATAACATTCGATCGTCAACATGTTTATTTTTTATGTATTTAGCCTAATTATGTCTACATTAAATATATTAAAAATAAAAATTCCTAGATAACGGAAAAATCAAAATAACGGCAACTTGAATCCCTGAAGTTCTGTTATTCTGAAAGTCTATTGTATATAGCAAAATTATAGCAAAATTTGATTTGCTAGTACAATGTCACCTTTAAAAAAAAACCTCTTCTTTTTTTCCTCCTTACAAATCTGCCTAATCTCCAGCTTTTGGAAATTTAAAAGTTGACAGGTATGTGGTGTGCACGTGAGTAATCCTGAATATATCCACCATGAGAAAGGTCTGAAACATTGTACGTGTTTACTGTTTACTGGAGGTGACTACTCAGGTACAAAACAATTGTAAGCAGCAATTGAGATAAGGTATCTGCTTCACACAAAGGAATACCACTGCTATGTGTGTGTGTTAGGGCTTACAATGCTGGTCAAAATCTTAATACCACTATTTCGTTATTTTTAATTTATGAAACCGGGATACCAGTATTCCAAAAACAAACATTTTTCTCAATAAATTTTGATGATAATTAGGTGCAATAAAGTAAGGAAAAAACATTCTAATTACTTGAATTCATGTTTTAAATAAACTTTTATTGCAATAATAAATATTCTGAAAAAAATCATTAAAATACAGTTATTCTAAAAACAAAGAAATACATATTGATACTGCAAAGTTTAGTTATGTTTAACCATCCACACTACCTGTCCGAATAAAGTGAGCTCTTAAGAAACATAAGCAATCAATAGTATGATCGTTTAAAATGGATCTAATTTTGGTACATACAGTATTTGATTAGCGGCAGAAAACACCCTTTCGGATTCTATTCTGGTACTGTTGTACTGAGATAATCAATTGTATCAATTGATTATCTCAGTACAACATCAGTACATTTTCAGAAAATCAATTGAAAATAGTTAAAAGTATTTCATTAATTTCCAACTCAAGTTCATCTTTTAAAATTTCATTGGAGGCAGGCAATTTCTTATTTTGGAAAAAATTTCCGGAACACTGTTTTTCTGTTCCATGTTGGTCTTCCATGGTTGAATTATGTTCATCATTTTCTGAAGGAGAAAGAAGTTTTATTAAGCGAAGTATAATTTTCAGTATGGTATTTTTACTGAGTCTGGAAGAGAGCAAAAGAGTTGGGATAAGGAATAAAGAAGAGAGCAAAGAGTGCAGTTAAGGAATTCTTCACATATATAAATGCAAAGAACAGAAGGACAAATCAGATTGGACCCTTATGCAATGGACATGGGATAGTATTAGATAGCATAGCTAAAGTTGCAGATGAACAGACGTGGGATATTATTAGATAGCATAGCTAAAGTTGCAGATGAACAGACATGGGATAGTATTAGATAGCATAGCTAAAGTTGCAGATGAACAGACTTGGGATAGTATTAGATAGCATAGCTAAAGTTGCAAATGAACAGACGTGGGGTAGTATTAGATAGCATAGCTAAAGTTGCAGATGAACAGACGTGGGATAGTATTAGATAGCATAGCTAAAGTTGCAGATGAACTCAACAGTTACTTTGCATTGATATTTACATTAAAAAAACCCTTTGTGTCAATGAGATGTTATGGAAGTGAAGTTGAAAAAAATGTAATTAATGATGTTGAAATTTCAAATGATTATTTAATGAGAACTTTTCGTGCCTACAGGCGAGTAAGGCTCCTGTGGTTGAGGGCATATACCTTATAATCTTAAAGGAGGCGGCAAATGAGTGCATTGAACCACTAAGGCTAGTTATGAGAGCATCACTGGAATCAGGAGAGATTCCATTGGATTGGTGTAAATTGGAACATAAAGACAGTTCTAGGAGTGTAACGGGAAATTAACGACCAGCCAGTCTAACTTCAGTAGTAGGGAAAATCATGGAGGCAATGATCAGGGGTGGAATTCAGGAACATTTAGCTTGAAGTGGAATTCTGTGGGATACACAGCATGGTTTTGTAATGGGAAAATCATATTTAACAAATCTGGTTAGCCATTTTGACAGGTCTGGATTTAGGGAATAATTTTGACATTGTTTATTTGGATTTCAGCAAAGCATTTGACTCAGTCCCACATGAGTGGTTATTTTATAAGTTGGAGCAGGCTGGAATCATAGGGAAAATCCTTTGATGGATAGCACGATGGCTTCAGGGCACCAGGCAGAGGGTTATGATAAATGCTTTAATCCTCAGATTGGGTTAATGTAAGAAGTGGGGTTCCCCAAGGATTAGTATTGGGACCACTGTTGATTTTGATTATCTTAAATGACATCTATGAAGGGATGGAGGGCACGAGGTCTAAACTTGCAGATGGTGTAAAGATCAGTAGAGTAGTTAATGATTACTGCCAAGCAGAGCTTCTTCAGAGTGACCTAGATAGACTTCTGGGATGGTCAAAAAAGTGGCAGCTATGCTTTAATTCAGCAGAGTGCAAGGTCTTACGCCTGGGGAACAGCAACCCCAAAATAACTTATGCACTCTCGGGAGTTGAACTAAAGTCAGTAGTGGAGGAACAGGACTTGGGAGTTATGATATGGTCAGACATGAAGTTGTCCGAGAATTGTGGACAGGTTGTAGTGTAGCATGGTGTCCTATCAATGATTTATCAAACATTTGCTAGTACAGATAACAACATCATAACCACACAAAGGTGATTTTATAACCTTTATGTGATTAAATTATAAATAATTAATTTTCTTATTGGAGACAATTACTCCCAGGTATTTTGAATTTTACACTACATTGAGTGTGATGCTACAAAGTTGGTATGTTAATCTGGGTTTACAGCTACCCATATGCAAATTTTGCATTTGTCAGTGTTAAAACACAATGCTGTTTGTCACCATAATTTTTTCTAGATCTTGTTGCAGTAACATACAGTAATTATTAGTAATATTATTATTAGCCCTATGGTGCAGCATAAGCCTGAGGCTTATGCCCAGCAAAAAAAAATTCCTCGGGACTACTGTCAACCTTTATATCATCTGAAAACTTAGACATTAAGCTTGCTATCACCAATATCATTAACAAATACAGAAAACAACAATAGGCCTGTGCCGAACCCTGGGGAATTCTACTGATAACATTGGTCAATAAAGAGCAGAGTTAATTCTAATTTCCATTTAGAATTGGCTGATGGTAGCATCATTAGTTGGTCTCACTGCATAGAATTTGAAAATCTGAGACCACTACTACTGTAGTGTTCTCAGATTTTCAAATTTTATGCAGACAGTTGGGACTTCATCGGTTGAACCTCAACCAGTGCAGACTTATAGCATGTTGCTGCACTAGGTTGCTTACCGTGGCTATGTATTTCGGAACTTCGTTGCAGGTTGATTTTTGAATAATTTTGAGCTTTTTTTTTTTCTTTTATTTAATATACTTAACGTAGATTGAATTAATTGGATTAACATAAACTGAATTAATCACTCCAGGGGCTCATATCTGGTGAGTACTGGCTTGGCACACCCAGGGTCCTGAGCTGAATATCATCATCATCATTCTTTTCTTTCTTGGTGATTCCTCTCCCTCTCTCAGGGTAACTCAGGAATTTTTTTTTTTTTTTTTTTTTGGCTGGTGCAACACAAGCCTCAGGCTTCCTTGCACCCTATTGTCTAATAATAATAATATTAGTTAATTAATATTCAGTTTATGTTAATACATAGATTGAATTCATATAATGATGTTGATTAGTTTATTTTTGTATTTGGTTTATTATTATTATTATTAGCTATATGGTGCAAGGAAGACTGAGGCTTATGCTGCACCAGCCAAAAAAAAAAAATTCCCGTGTTACCTTAAGAGAGACAGAGAATCACCAGGAAAGAGAAAAATGATGATATCCAGCTCAGGACCCGGGGTGTGCCAAGCCCATACTCACCAGATGTGAGCCCTCGGGATTAATATTTATAAAGCTAGAACTTAATATTCACAAGGCCTTTTTTGATATTTTGAGAGGAGCTTCGTAACTTCCATTCAATAGCTTAAATTTATCTTCACTAGTGGTTAATGTTTTGTTAACAATTTAATTTCTGCAATATATATATATTTTTTTTAATTTAAATCCTGTCATCATCATCATCATCATCAGCCATTTTCAATCCACTGCAGGATGAAGGCCTCTCCAGCAACTTTCCAGTTGCTTCTGTTTTGAGCACTGGACATCCATTTACTACCCACAAACTCATGAATTTCATCTATCCATCTCCGCCTTTGTCTTCCAGGTTTTCTTCTAGCTCCTCTTGGATACCATTCTGTTATTTTCTTAGTCCATCTGTCATCATGTCTTCGAGCTATGTGTCCTGCCCAAGACCATTTTAGTTCTTTAGTTTTGATAAGAATGTCCTTTACTTGAGTTTGTTGCCTAATCCATGTGTTTCTCTTCTTATCTAACAGTCTTATTCCCAATATGATTCGTTCCATTCTTCGCTGTGTGGTTCTCAGCTTCTCTTCCATTCTTTTGGTGAGTGCCCAAGTTTCACTTCCATAAGTCATGGTGGGGAGTATACATTGGTCCATTATTTTACGTTTCAGACAAACTGGGATATTGCTCTTCAGTATGTGACTATATTTCCTGAATGCTATCCATCCAAAATTTATTCTTCTCTTGACTTCCAGCCATTTATCATTATTACAGCTAATAACTTGTCCTAGATAAGTATATGACTCCACCTTTTCAATTACTGCTCCTTCAATCATTATTTCCCTTTCTGTGGCATACTTGTTCATCATTACTTTTGTTTTAGCCATATTCATCTTTAGTCCAAAATCCTTACTAGCTGTGCATAACTGATTAAGATTTTCCTCTAATTCTTTGGGATCATGGCTTATGACCACAATGTCATCTGCAAATCGCAAATGGTTTAGGTACTCTCCGTTCACATTGACTCCTTTCTGCGACCAGTCTAATCTTCTGAAAGCTTCCTCAAGGGCAGCAGTAAACAGCTTCGGAGATATTGTGTCTCCTTGTCGAACTCCTTTCTCAATTTTAAATTTCCTACTGTCTTTGTCTAGTCTAATAAAGGAGGTAGCACTCTCGTATATTTTCTTCAAAATCATAATATATGGGGTATCAATGCCTTGTCTTTCCAGTGCCCGAAACATTGCCTTATGCTGTATGGAGTCAAATGCCTTTTCATAATCCACAAATGCCAGGCAAAATGGTGTTTTATATTCATTTGCTTTCTCCATTAGCTGTGATATTACATGAAGGTGATCCATAGTTGAGAATCCTGTCCTAAAGCCAGCTTGCTCTTTCGGTTGATTCTCATCCAGTATTCTTTCTAATCTGTTAGTAATGACCCTTGTGAACAACTTGTAGATGTGGGATAACAAGCTAATTGGTCTATAATTTCCAATTTCTGATTTATCTCCTTTCTTATGCAGCAAAACTATGATTGCATTATTCCACTGCTTAGGCGTCACACCTTTTCTAATGCACTTTGTGAAGAGCCTTGCCAGTTTTTGTGTTATGTC
>NC_143583.1:223070870-223161904 GCF_048544385.1 Mastigoproctus giganteus
CTGGGGATACCTACCCTATTGGTCCCATATTTCTGTCTCTCACCCCCCAGTCTTCTGTCTCCCCCCCACTTCTATCTTTATGCTAACTAAAGCCCCATACAACAAAAATTAACGTGCCAAGAATACTTTGAGCCCAAATTCGCCATAAGAACCTTAGCGATCATACCCCCATGCCAACGCATATGTATACATGTGTGTGTAATTGTACATGTGTATATATATGTGTGTGCATCGTCACTAACCTAACGGTTTTTTTTTTTTTTTTTTTTAGGTCCTAGCCGCTGAAATCTCAGGAAAATAAGCGGCAGGACCTGCCAGAGTAAAACTGAGTCTACTGGAGATTCCTGGTCTGCCTCCATGGGGTGTAAGTGGGGCAATGCTGGGCCTCAGCAGGGGTCTGGCAGCTAAATGACCAGATGAACAACGGTACACGACGCTACACATGAACAAGTCCCTCACACTTTTAAATCTCTGGCATTTCCCAGCGAACTGGTTCACCAATACTGGTTGGTGGGTGTTAGAAGTCCTGCTTCCAAGTTGCCCAATTCTAGGAGCCAGCAAAAAAAAAAAAAAAAAAACAGTGGTTGTTACTTGAATGGACACAGTTCCTGTAGAGTTATGTCAGTCAGGATTAGAAACATATAGGCTCAACATGGAAAGCACAGAAAGATCTTGGCACAAAATAGCCTTAGATGCTGATGTGCCATAAAACTCGTCATAACCAACCAACCAACAGAAAGATTAAGGGAATGACACAATGAATCATGCCAAACATATAATATAGACAGACCCAACACCATGAGCCAGGTCCATCCCAGTAATTTCAGCATTTGCAGACAACAAAACTCATACAGAACGTCTAATTATAGTTCTTTTAGTGCAGACAGCATAAGACAAGTCTTGAAAAGCCTGGAAACACAACGCATCACTAATAAGAACATGCAAATTGTCTTCCGTCAAATCTGGAATTATACACATAAGCATCTGTCTTTCTAAAGTGTAATGAATACAGTTAACCAGCACCACGACTCTTCTTCACCACAGTAATGTCTTCCAGACCTCGGCGAAATAACATGCTCGAAGTGAGCCATGCCGAGTCAACAAATAAGATGTATACATTGTAGGGGGAAACCAGGAAAATAATAATTTAAACATAAAACGGTCCTACAGCACTACAGTGATATGAGCACACACTGACACTGGGGAACAGAGAGCAGTGGTGACCCAGCTTTGTGACTGTAAGGTACACTTCAGGTGTCCCTTCTACAGAAATAGTAGTTTTTTTTTTAACTACTACTGCTGTAGAAGGGACATCTGAGGTGTATTCTATGATTTAATAGCTTCTTGGATATCCCTGAATCCTTGGTTCTTGGAGTACCAAGATGTCAATGAACAATAAAGATTAATATGTCATTTTCTTCTAATTCGAGTTTGATCTGATCTACAACAGCTCTTGCTCTTTGAGCATTCAATTGGATGAGATTTAGAGCCCTTGTCATATTTAGATTTTCAATCCGGTCCATAATTGGTCCTAGATTCTATACGTTTTACTATTGTTTTATAGCAGGGGCATTTGTGGTAATCCTCCAGTATAGTGTCCTGCATCACGGTTAGCTCGCAATTCACCACCCGCTCCACACTGTTGTGAATCGTATTCTGATGTAGCAGTTCCGACTTGCCACCGAACCTGTAATTCTGATGGAGCTTGCGCGGCACTGGCTGAATTAAAAATAATGAAAAATGAGATTTAAAGTATAGTATATCTAATTACCATAAGATCACTCATCGGTGAAGACAGGATATTAGAGCTGGAAATGGAATTAGAAAATGTGAATTGGAATATCATCGGTTTGGCTGAAACAAGAAGAACAAATGAATCACTTATAAGTTTATCAAGTGGAAATCTCTGTACACCAAGGGAAACAGTGACAGGAGTGAAGGTGGAGTTGGGTTTCTGGTCCATAAAGATTTTAAAAAAACAACATTTTGGAATTAAAAAGTACATGACCAAGGGTGTCAAGACCAAGGGACTCAAGATTTCTAAGAGGTACAAGCTAAAGATTATAATGATTTATGCACCAACATCAAGCCATGATGATGAAGACGTTGAAGAAATGTACACCGAAATTGAGAGTCTTCTAGATGAGCAGAAAACCCACTATACTATTATTATGGGGGAGTTCAGTACTAAGGTTGGAAAAAGGCAAAACAGCGCAGAAAGAGGAACTATAAGAAATTTTGGAATTGGTGAAAGAAATAAAAGAGGTGAAAGACTTGTGGAATTTGCAGAATCTCAAGGACTGTCAGTAATGAATACTTTTTTCAAGAAAAGGGTGAACAGAAAGTGGACATGGAAGAGTCCAAATGGATTAACAACTAATGAAATCGACTTCATCCTCACTAACAGAAGATATATTCTGAATGATGTTACCGTGAGAAATAAGGTAAATGTTGGAAGTGATCACAAAATGGTAAGATGTACACTTGATATACATGTAGGAAAGGAAAGGAAAAAACTGACTCGAGTAAATAAAACAAAGGTCTTTGAGATAACAGAGCAAGAGAAAAAGCAGTATGTACTGGAACTTAAGAACAAGTTTGAGCTTCTACAGACTGCTCAGGACCAAGATATCGATGAGGAATACTACAACTTTCTGAAAGGGATAAAACCCAAGAAACCTATAGGGAAAAAGAAATCCAAAGAAGAAAAAATTAGTCAAGAAACACTTGTCATGATGAACCGAAGACGACAAATGAAGAGCAAGAAAAACACTGACAGGGAGAAAATTGAGTATACTGAGTTATGCAAAGCCATTAGAAAGAGACTCAGAGAGGACAAAAGAAGATTTAACACAAGCAAAGTAGAACAAACATTAAGGGAAAACAAAGGATTTAAATCAGCAGCCATGAGCAGTAGTATAGAAAGACAAATGATACTGAAACTGAAGAATAGCGATGGTGTACTTATAAACAGCAGAGAAGGCATAATTCAAATAGCAGAAGACTACTATAGAGAATTATACAAGGAGCGAGGGGATGATGTCAACAGTGGAGAAGATGAATTGCAAAGTAGCAACACATACGACATACCCGATATTCTTCGTGATGAGGTAGAACATGCATTGAAGAAAATGGAGAATCAGAAAGTCCCGGGGGAAGATGAAGTTACGGTAGAGTTGTTAAAATTGGGAGGTAGAGACATAACACAAAAACTGGCAAGGCTCTTCACAAAGTGCCTTAGAAAAGGTGTGACACCTAAGCAGTGGAATAATGCAATCATAGTTTTGCTGCATAAGAAAGGAGATAAATCAGAAATTGGAAATTATAGACCAATCAGCTTGTTACCCCACATCTACAAGTTGTTCGCAAGGGTCATTACTAACAGATTAGAATGAATACTTGATGAGAATCAATCGAAAGAGCAAGCTGGCTTTAGGACAGGATTCTGAACAATGGATCACCTTCACGTAATATCACAGCTAATGGAGAAAGCAAATTAATGTAAAATACCATTATGTCTGGCATTTGTGGATTATGAAAAGGCATTTGACTCCATACAGCATAAGGAAATGTTTCGGGCACTGGAAAGACAAGGCATAGATACCCCACATATTATGATTTTGAAGAAAATATATGAGAGTGCTACATCCTTTATTAGACTAGACAAAGACAGTAGCAAATTTAAAATCGAGAAAGGAGTTCGATAAGGAGACACAATATATCCGAAGCTGTTTACTGCTGCCCTTGAGGAAGCTTTTAGAAGATTAGACTGGTCGCAGAAAGGAGTCAATATGAACGGAGAGTACCTAAACCATTTACGATTTGCAGATGACAATGTGGTCATAAGCGACGATCCCAAAGAATTAGAGGAAAATCTTAATCAGTCATGCACAGTTACTAAGGATTTTGGACTAAAGATGAATATGGCTAAAACAAAAGTGATGAACAAGTATGCCACTAAAAGGGAAATAATGATTGAAGGAGCAGTAATTGAAAAGGTGGAGTCATATACTTCTCTGGGACAAGTTATTAGCTGTAATAATGATAAATGGCTGGAAGTCAAGAGAAGAATAAATTTTAGATGGATAATATTCTGGAAATATAGTCACATACTGAAGAGCAATATCCCAGTTTGTCTGAAACGTAAAATAATGAACCAATGTATACTCCCCACCATGACTTATGGAAGTGAAACTTGAGCACTCACCAAAAGAAAAGGAAGAGAAGCTGAGAACTACACAGCGAAGAATGGAACGAATTATATTGGAAATCAGACTGTTAGATAAGGAGAAAAACACATGGATTAGGCAGCAAACTCAATTAAAGGACATTCTTATCAAAACTAAAGAACTAAAATGGTCTTGGGCAGGACACATAGCTCGAAGACATGATGACAGATGGACTAAGAAAATAAAAGAATGGTATCCAAGAGGAGCTAGAAGAAAATCTGGAAGACAAAGGCGGAGATGGATAGATGAAATTCATGAATTTTTGGGTAGTAAATGGATGGCCAGTGCTTAAACAGAAGGAACTGGAAAGTTGCTGGAGAGGCCTTCAGCCTGCAGTGGATTGAAAATGGCTGAAGATGATGATGATACCTAATTACTACTCTTATACCAAGTGGAGTTTTTAATATATTTTATTTAGGTATTTACCTAAACTAATGTACCCTGCCAATACTCATCATCAGACTGTGCTGCTGACTGAATCTCCTGCTGGGTGCTCAGACCTCATTTTAGGTCTGAGCACCTGGCAGGAGATTCAGTTAGCAGCACGGTCTGATGATGGCTATCAGCAAGATACCTGAAACATTACTCAATGTGTATTAGTTTAGTTGAATACCTAAATAAAATATATTAAAACTCCACTTAGTATAAGAGTGGTAATTAGATATATTATAATTTAAATGGATGAAAACCATGCAGCATCCTTCCCTAAATATAAGATCTTTCAGTATTTTTTATATAGTTTTAATCTATTTTCAGAAAGAATTTTAAATAATTTTCTACATTTTCAGAAAGAATAATGAAATCTAAGAACTTTCAGTAATTGTTGTTTACTTTTAACATGTTTAGAGCATGGCCAGATCACAAGTTACAATCAGCTCCGACTTAACTGAGCATATGCGATACTCAATATCTGTATTTTGGGAAATCAGCCATTTCAACTCATTTTCAGAAAGAATAAAAAACAATTTCCTGACTATATAAGAATTTGATTATAAAAATAATGAAAGTAGGTAATCATAAAAACAATAATGGAAATAGGTAATTATTATTAAGTTTTAATTAATTATAACACTGACATTTTGTATTAACTAAAAATTTGTATATATGGAATGTTGCAGTGTTACCAATTAACGTATAACACACACACCTTTCAATTGTAAGGTCCTTGTCCTTCTGTGGGCAACACTTACCTTTCTGTCATAAGGTCCTTCTGCGGGAAAAAGTACTTATCATCAGAATGGGCCTGTATACCCATTAATTTTAAGTACAAAGAGACACGTGCTAATGTGTGTGTGTGTATGTGATATCTTGAACTGAAGAGATGATATACACACTGGAGACAACCTTTACAATCTGCCTGATATGCTGAGGAAATTCGGCATAGTCAGTTCTGTATGTTGTGGCATGGTCGCATAGTGTTTGGGTAAGCTGCTAAGGTGCATCCAGTACGCTTGTGATGAACTGAACCACTGTTTTGTGTTGGGTTCTGATCTGGCTTCTTGGCTGCAGAGCCCTTAGTAGGATTCTACATTGCTCACCACCGCTGGGAGATGAGCCAGGCTGTCCACAGTATTCTGGCTGGCTGCTCTGCATTAGGGATGAGAGAACAAAAAGAAAAAAAAAAAAAAAACAATAGTGATGGATAAGCATTTGGAAGTCCCTGGTGCAACAACAACCAGGAAGTGAAGTGACATGCAGGAAGTGTTAATGGAGAGGTAAGTTGAATCCCACACCCTAAAGTAGGATCTGCAATGGTTAATAGAGTGAGTGTATCCCACACCCTAAAGGAGGATGTCTGGAGAGATTAATGTAGAGATCCTTCTTGTACAGCATGTGCATAGCCATCGACTGATCTCTTTCTAGGGTCCTACACGTCATGGGATAAAGTGTTTACAACTTCCTGGGAGAAAGTTGTGATCTCCTGTTTCAAGGGTTAAAACACCAGTTCCCCTCACTACAACAGAATGGATTGGTGTACTGTATTTCCTGCTGTGATTGCACTGGCTGCTACATTGGGGAAATCAGCACATGACTCAGTAATTGAGTCTCTGAGCACGAGAAAGCCACCCATTTGCCGGAAATGGGTCACTTAGTGATCGCTGAGCACTTTTGGTCAACCCAGCCCAACATCAATCCAAGCCGCAATGTTGCGATCATTGACTGATCCTGCAACTACCATCGCCATGTCTTATTGGAATTGCTCCACATTTCGTCTTTTAGTGGTTCCTTCAACAGGTACAGGGGTTGTCACATCAACCCCCATAACTGAGACAACCATCCTCTTAGCTGACAAACAGCGCTCGGAGCATTCTCGAGTATTACAACTACAACCTTCCACCTCAACCAGCTAATTGTTGCAAGCACCTGTAGCACGCGATTCTCACCACGCATGACCATCATGGCCAGCAAATAATGTTCTGTATTTTTCAATAATGGTTAACTATCGCAACCGAGGAAGGACGACATCCGTCTGAAAACTTTTGTGTATATATTTACTTTTATTTTTGTTCTATTTAGTCATTAAATGAGTTTAACCCAACTATTTATATTTTATTTTATTTTCTGGTTTTCCAGTGATGCGCAGTTTTATCGTTTTAATCCTCCTTTAGAGTGTAGGGTTCACTATCTCTCTGTATATTAACCACTGCAGACATCTTCCTTTAGGGTGTGGGATTCATATCTCTCTGTGGGCGTCTCCGTAGCCAGGTGGGAAGGAGCAGCAGTGCGTAGCACACGCTTCTTGATTAGACCGGGGTTCGAGCCAGTCACCACGAAATACGGAGAATGCGGAAAGGTCAAGGGAATGACCACCGCATATTCCCGGAGCAATGTGGCCTTAGTTGCTAATGCTCCTAAAAACCAAAATAACAAACAACATATCTCTCTGTATGTATTACAACTACAACCTCTGCAGACACCCTCCTTTAATGTATGGGATTCACTATCTCTCTCTCTCTATTAACCTCTGCAGATAGCCTCCTTTAGGGTGTGGGATTCACTCTCTCTGTTAACCATTGAAGACACCCTTTTTTAGGGTGTAGGATTTAACCTCTCTCTCGATTAACACTTCCTGTACATGTCACTCCACTTTGTGGCTGCTGAACCAGGGCCTTCCAGATGCTTCTCTGTCACTAATGCTTTTTTTTTTTTTTTTTTGTTCTCCATCAGGAAGCTCAGGCGATCCCTCATGGAAAGCAGCCAGAATACTGTGGACAGCCTGGCTCACCTCCCAGCAGTGGTGGCGGGCAAAGTGTAGTCCCACTAGGGGCTCTGCAGCCAAGAAGCCAGATCAGAACCCAACAAAACTACACATACAACACACAACACTTTTCTGGCTTCTAAAGAGGTTCTGTAATCATCACAAGAGTACTGGATGCTCCTTAGTGCCTACCCAAACACTATGCTATAGTGTTTGGGTAGGCACTAAGTAGTGGGTAGTGTATAATGCCACCACATACAGAACTGACTACCGTCAGAATATGCAAAATTGCTATGCCAAATTGCCTCAGCATATCAGACAGATTCCGAAGGTTGTCTTCAGTGTGTATGTCATCTCTTCTGTGGAAGAGATTGCATACACACTCACATTAACACATGTCCATTTGTACTTAAATTTAATAGGTATACAGGCTCATTCTGATTATAAGCACTTTGTCCCACGGAAGAACTTTATGACAGAAAGGTAAGTGTCGCCCACAGAAGGACAAGGACCTTAAGTTTGAAAGGCAAGTGTGCCTTATACGTTAATTGGTAACACCGAAAGTGCTTTATATACAAATTATTAAAATAATCACAAAATATAGTCATATTATTTTTATGTAATAGAAAATGTCAGTGTCATAATCAATTAAAAATTAATAATAATTACCTATTTCAATTACTCTTTTTATAATTACCTACTTTTATTATTTTTATAATCAAATTCTTATATAGTCAGGAAATTGTATATAGTGTGTTTAGGGTCTAATGACACCAGGGGTTTCCCCCATCTCCACATAGGTTACATTGTTATGTGATACAGTACACTGTACAGGCCAGAGATTTAAAAGTCTATGGTTATGTATTGTAGTGTACTGTACTGTTGTTCTTCTGGCCATTTAGTCACTGGGTCGCTGGTGGGTCACAATGTTGCCCACACTAAGCCCCATGGAGGCAGACCAGGTATGCCAGTAATTTGTTTTACTCTGGAAGGCTCTGCCATCTAATTCCCTGAGATTTCAGTGGCTAGGGCCTATGAAAAAAAAAAAAAAAGGATATAACACTAGAATTGGAAAAGCCGAGAATGGTGAGCGTGGTTTAACTTTTGTTAAATTTAAATTTGGACACGTGCGCTAGTGTGCAGACAGAGTAGGAGAGGGAGACTGAAGGCTGGAGGAAAGTCAGAAGTATGGAGACGAAAGAGAAGACAACCACAATGATTTTCAGTGGAGCATGGGCATGCCCCGCTGAAAATCATTGGGACAGGAGATATTGAGTTTCACTTATAATTTGTTTCAAATCAGGACTTTACTGAAACAGAATTTTTTAAATGGAGAGAAACATTGACATTAGATTTTGTCAGCCTGCTAACATTAGAGGATGTCAATCGAAAATTCAAAAATATACAGAATGCTTTAAATTATGAATATAAAGATGATATAGAGAAACCATTGTAAAGGAAAAAGAAAGATTTTTAAAAATTCCTCATAATTATGCTATGAGAAAAACTCATTTAATGAAAATGGAGGAGATGGCAGAGCAGAACAATAATGAAAAAGTGCAGAGATTGGCACAATTGGCACAGATTGGAATTGGAACAATTAGAAGTAAAGGCCAAAGAATTAGATAAATTAAGAACAAGTAGCATTAGTGCAATTAGCTATATCAATGAAAAAGGATAGCTTTTGGTTCATCCCACAGTGCTAGTTCTGCTTACCAAAAGTGGCCCACCAGGCACACACATTCTTTCATTCAGCCTTCAAGTCAAGCAAGCCAGACTTCTCACTCATTTAAAGTTCAGGTTGAGGTCGTTTTGGCCCCAACCACTCTAATTATTCCCTTTAACGGATGAGACAGTGGGGAAGGCTAGGTGCCCTGCTCAGATTGCCAATTGGTGAGGTGGCAGATTAGTTGCAGGCAACAAAGTCTTGTTTGGAGAGTATCCAGTTCGGTGATTTCCTTGTCTTATCGTGGTAAGAAGAAGATGGGACTTCAGTCTTGGCTTCAGCCAGCAAAGTGGGTTTCACAAGGTGTCCAGCCAGGGCCACCAACTGATGAGGTGGCAGCATAGCTGCAGCCTGATTGGAGAGTCCATTTCGGTGTTTCTCTTCTCTTATCGTGATAGGAGGAAGATGAGAAGTCAGTTTTGGCTTCAACCAGCACAGTTAGTCATATGCAGTTTTGGTCCTGATGAGAGAGTGTCTGGTTTAGTGTTTGTTACATCAGGTCTTTGTAGAGAAAATGATGAGTCTGTTGAATTTTGTGATCAGATTTTTTTTGATCACAGGATAGTGGTTGTTTCTCATTCAGTTTTGCCAGTGTTACTTTTCAGGCTGAGGTCCAGCACAGGGTTTGCAGTGATGAGGTTGTTCTGTTCATGCTAAGTAGTTGCCAAGTTTCTTAGTTGTGGTAGGGTTCTGCCCTTGGGAAAATTTTGTGAATGGTTTGCAGTTCCATTCGTCATCAAGTAGGGGGGGGGGGCTTGGGAAATACTCTGTTGATGCCCAATATAAATTTTGGAGTTATTTCTCCTTTGGTGGAGGTTGTACACCTTTCCTGCCAAATTTATTGTAGGTAGGGCCGAAGTCTTCTTTTCTCACTGGGTCTGTTGCTTAATGGATCTGTTTTATAGTCGATATAGGTAGCGGGTTTGTCCCTACTGAGTTGGAAGAGCATTCCAGCATATGCAACCTGCAGGTCAAGGGATAATACCTCTGCCAGTACCTGCAGTATGTACTAACTGTGTTACACGCCCGGGTCAAATTAAGAAGAATTGGTCTGTGAATGGACTCCACTTTTCTCTTAGTGACTATGGTGGAGGCCTTTAAACCATGCCCCAGAGGTGTAAGTGATGGTGGGAATGAATATGGCTTTATAAGAGAGAGCCAGCATGCATTTTATCCACACCAGGTTTCAGCGGGTCACCCTGGCCACCGTTGCCATGTTGAACTGTAGGTCCGTGTAGGATCTTTTTTTGTATATAGTTCAGTTGTGGGAGGAAGGATAGGTTCTTACTATTATTATTCCTAGGTGCTTTAGTTAGCATTAGCGGAGGTATATAATGCAAGAAAGCAAGCTTACATAGCATCAGTCAAAAAAAAAAAAAAAACCCTTCCCATTTCACCTATCTGGTCACACCAAATGTTTGTCTAGTTCAGCCTTACATTTATTTAAGCTATCAATTTCCAGAACAACAGATAGAAGTCTATTCCAGCAATCAACTACCCGCTGGCTAAAGGCAAGCTTCCACACATCTCTACAACTCTTTCCTCAATTTGAATCTATGCCCCCTCAGGTTCTTAATCTGAGCAAGCAGAAGTATCCTGTCAGCACTGAGCCAGCTCAAACCATTCAAGACCCTATACACTGCGATCAGATCACCTCGCATGTGCCTAGTCTCTAAAGTCTGCAACTTGCAGAACTTAAGCCTTTCTTCGTAAGCACACCCCTTTCTTCCTCTCACCAATCTTGTTGCCATTCTCTGTACTCGTTCTAGCAACTCTACATCCTTCCTAAAATGAAGCCTCCAGACCTTCCTAAAATGAAGCCTCCAGACCTTCCTAAAATGAAGTCTCCAGACTTTCCCTTCACAAACATATGCTGTGTCCGAGCTATAACTGAAGTCTTGTCTAGATGATCGTATAATGCTTCTTTAACCAGTGCCTCCAATAATTTCCCCGGAACAGAAGTATACACTACTCAAGGTGTGGCCTGACCATTGCTTTATACAAGGGGATAATCACCTCCTTGTCTATGCTAGCAAAATTCCTATATATCATTGACAAAACTCCATGACCTGCTCTGGCAGCTCATCTGCACTGCTCAGAGAATTTCATATCTGCCTGAACAATTACCCCCAGGTCTTTTTCATTCTCCACCTCCCTGAGTGTTGTACCACACAGTTGGTATGTTTCTCTTGGGTTACTGCTACCCATATGGAGTACTTTGCATTTGTCAATATTAAACTTCAGTTGCTACTTCTTAGCCCATATGCCTAACTTTTCTAAATCCTGTTGCAGTAGCATACTGTCTTTACTGTCATTAACAACCCTGCCAACCTTTGTATCATGTGAAAACGTGGACATTTAGCCTGATACACCTTCATCAATTATCATTGATAAATACACAAAACAACAATGGGCCCAGCACCGAACATATGGAGGATTCCACTAATAACATTAGTCCACATAGAACAGTGTCCATTGATTACACGCCTCTCTGTCTTTTCCCAGTCAACCATCCCTTTATCCATAGCAGCAATTTGCCTCTAATGCCACACTACTCCAAGTTGTGCAGCAATCTTCCATGTGCAACAGTATCAAAAGCCTTTCTAAGATAAATATACATGATATCAAAATTATTCTTTGCATCCAATTCCTTTGTGACCACATCACAGTAACCAAAGTATTTAATCAAACTGGTCAGACAAGACTTTCCCTTCACAAACATATGCTGTGTCTGAGCTATAACTGAAGTCTTGTCTAGATGATCCTGTAATGCTTCTTTAACCAGTGCCTCCAATAATTTCCCCGGAACAGAAGTTAAAGTAACAAGTCTGTAATAACCTGTGTCCCCCTTTGATCCTCCTTTATGGATTGAGGACATATTTGCACATCTCCAGTCCATTGGTAGCTCCCCTTAGTCCAATGAAGCTCTCATAATTATGGCTAACAGTTTGCTTACTTCCTTTGTGCCTCCTTTAATATAACTGGACAGATTCCATTCACCTCATGTGCCTTTCTTATGTTTATCTTCAACAATTTCTCCTCCACTTTACTTAATTATTGGAAGATTATTTAGCTTACTGCCAGAGTTTAATTCACCTCTGTCATTCCCCCCCCCCCTGAATAACTCTTCATGTGTGAATGTAGATGCAAGGTATTCATTTAATTGTTTAGCTACCTGAGAAGGATCATCAACAGTTGAACCATCGATATCAAGTGGACCAATCTGATTCATCCCCTTCCTTCTAGAGTTTATATAAGTAAAGACTCTTGTTGTTTTTATTTGCATCCTTTGCCAAAGATTTCTCATAATCTGCCTTTGCCTGCCTAACCTCCTTTGGTTACAGACCAGCTTATATCTATCATAGGCTTCTGTGTCACCTGTTAATTTATATGTATCCCATGCATTTTTCTTCTCTGCCACATGTCTCATTAGTTCCTCTGACATCCATTTAGGCCTAAACCTTGAACAATATTTGTTCGTTGGTATGAAAAGCCTAATAGCTTCCAAGGTTAATTCTCTGAATGCTTCCCATTTTTAATTTGCTGTTGGTAACATCATCAGCTGATCCCGTCGAAAGAATTTAAATACTGTCTCAGACCACCATAGTCACCTTTACGAAAGCAAAATCCTTTCCTTTATCCCTGGTGGTAGTTGCCTCTTTGAGTAAATCCCACTTCAGCACACTGTGATCACTGCCACCTAGTGGCAGTGATCATAGTGTGCACTGCCACCTAGTGGTTCCTTTATTTGTGCTTATTTTAATGCTTGATTTAAAGATTCTTAATGCTTGAAGAATCACTACTGATAATCATATCAAGAGTATTACTCCCTCTTTTTGCCTCCTGAACATGCTGCTGTAGAAAACAATCATCCAATAAATCCACAAAAGGCTTTCTAGTGTGGGAGTGACTAACTCACAAATTGCAGTCAGTATCTGGGAAATTAAAATCCCCCATTATAAGAGACTCTGATTTACTGGCCCACTCTATTTCCCCGTACAATTGTTCATTATACTCAATCAGAGTCAATAGGCCTATAACACACTCCTACTCTCAATTTTGCTTTCCCACTGCTTATGTCACACCAAACTTAATCGACACTGCACTGTCCAGCCATGTCGACTGGCTGCACTTCCTTGGATTTTATATGTTTCTTAACCAATAGCATGACCCGTCTTCCCTTCCTATCCTGTCTATCCGTCCTGTACACATTCTCTTCTTCCAGTCACATAGCTCACTGAGGAACTGTTGTGGCCACCAATAAATTCCTCCAACTGCATTGATCGTGTGCTATACGATCGATGCAGTTGGTAAAGTGTCATTCCCAGAAGCTCAATGATACCACCTAGTTGCAGGTCTTCCTCTGCACCTCTTTCCCTTGGTATTTCCTTTCATTATATTCTTCAACAGAAAGTTTTCCCTTCTTTCTATATGACCAAAAAACTTGTTTTCTTTTGTTTATGCTATGAAGATGAATTTTAGGCCTGCCAGTTTTATTCAATACCCACTCATTTGTTCTTCAATCCAAGTAAGAAATACGCAGTATTCTCCTGTAACACCACATTTGAAATGTGGTGTTACAGGAGAATAGCAATAGTAATTGCCTGTCGTCTCTCTACATCATTTGAGCAGTCACAATTTTTTATTTATTCTAAGTAATCAAATTCGTCAACTTCTTCGATATCTTGCCCATTAACCTTCTCTTTACCGGTATCGCGATTATCACCATAATTTTAATTTTAGACACATTCAGAAAGAATCCCTTTTTCTTACTTGCTTCACATACTCTCCTCAGAGTTACTTTAAAATGATCCTTAGAATTACAAATGAGCAAAGTATCATCTGCATAACGACTGTTGTTTATCTTCAGTCCTCCAATTTTGATGCCAATCTCTAAATCCTCCAAAGCTTCACGCAGGATATCTTCGTCTTAAAGATTAAAAAGGTGAGGCGACAAAATACAGCCCTGCCTCACACCATTACCTATTGTGAGAGTGTCCGTGTTTCCCATGTTTGCTCTCACAGTTCCTTCCTGTTCCTGGGGGTACCTGATGGGGTACAGTAGCTTAATCAGCTGAATTATGTGGATTGAGAAACCCATATTAGTAATCGTTTCCCATAGTTTCTCATGTTGAACACAATCAAATGCTTTTGCATAATCAATAAAACACAAAACAACTGGAACAATGAATTCTTTGCATTTTTCAATAATCATTTGTAGGCTTAAGATCTGATCTCTTGTTCCTCTACCCCTTCTGAAACCTGCTTGCTCTTCACATTGTACTCCCCAAATTTCATTCTGCATTCCTTATATCTGTGTGACACCACGTCTCGTCTCTGTTATCCCAACAATATCTGCCTTTGATGTTTAGAACAATACTCAAATTCATCAACCAAACTCCTAGCATTGGCGTACACACAAGTATACATGCACCTGTTTCTAGTCCTAGCTACCTTAACACAGCCCACGTATTTACTTGTTCTGCAATGGAGCATCATTGGAATTTGTTAGTACTGTGATAATCATCACGACATAAAGACTATTGACCATTTTCAAGACATTGCTAGCCCTCACAGCTTGAAGCATCTCATATTTCCATGAAGGGCCTCATTATGAATCATAATAAAAGGAACTGCATTCATTCAACCATGCAGTCTGCAATTTTATAGCATGATGAGCAATGACATGTATCTTACACGAGTCTAACTAGTTTTGTGCTGTTATACCAGCTCTCCTTGTTTTACAATAGCCATGTGCAATGCATAACTGTTGTCACAACTATTTAAAGAAATTTAAATAGTCACAACTATTTAAATTTATGTAAGTCATTATCTTTTCGAAGCTGAAAAAGGTTCTCTTGAAAACTACTTGATCTTTCATTTTGTTTTTTAATCCTATTCTAGTATTTTAGTTATAACCACACACTACACTGCCCTACCATTAATATCTGGACACCCTCCCATCAATAGTTGGTCATGGCAACTATTGATGGGAGGCAACCTAAGCACCATGTGTAAGACAACTATAAATGTGCTCATAGGCCTTTGAGGAGACCGTTACAATTGTAAATGGAAGATGTTGTGACCGACAGAGTTAACAGACTTCTCTGTGTGGAATGATGATGGGGTACCACATAAGCAGCTTGTCTGTCCGTGACATTTCAGCAGCACTGAAGAAACTAGATCAACTCCCAAGTCAGTGATTGGTGATGTGATCTGCAAATGGAAGTGGACTGATGCTGATGTTGTCACAACAAAACAATCTTGTAAGCCCCTGAAGCTGATGGACATGCCAGGAGAGCCCTGCAAATAATCGTTGCAGCACACTCAGATTCCTAGTGAGACAACTGGGACACATTTCAGCACCATGCAGCATCCTGGACACTACAGTGTCCAGGATGCTGCATGGTATGGGTTCCCATATTTGTGCAGCTATCCACAAACCACTAATCACCCTGACTAATGCTAGATGCCATCTAGTTTGATGTAAAGCCCATTGTTCTTGGATCGTAGACTAATGGAAAGTGACCAGTGGATCGTAGACTAGTGAAAAAGACTGTGACTGCTCACTCCAAAGCTGTGCTTTGGAGTGAGGAGTCACAGTACATGGTTTACCATGCTCAGAGAAAGCTACTTGCCAGATGCAATGAAGTTTGGCAGAGGCAATGTGATAGACTGGCCAATCCAGAGCCCTGGCCTTGATCCTATAGAGAACCTCTGGGTTGAACTGGATTGCCATGCATGTGTGAGGAGAGACTTCCCAAAAAATAGCTAAGCTGGTCATTGCATTGATGGCTGAATGGTGGAAAATATCAGAGGACATTTACAAAAAACTCGTGAAGTTTTCTTTATAACAGTTTCTAGAGAAACTGTAGAAAGGCAAAAGGTTTCGGTATTAGTTTTTTTTTTTTTGTTAGTTTTTGGCGCATCGGCTTCGGTGGCCATCATGCACCTCCGCATGATGGCCTCCGTTTTCGCATTTTTACTCTGATCCAAGCCCGAGGCGGGATTCGAACCCACGACCTTCGGGTTGCCAGGCGGGCACTTTACCCACCTGGCTAGCCCGATCGACAAATTTCCCGTAAATAAGGTTATTTTTAGATATGTAGGCATCTGAATATAAGGGCAGTTGTTTACATGTGTGTGTTTTATATATCAATGTTTTAATTTAATTTCTGTATTTAGTCATTTTTCGGTAGAAATCCTTTGTATAAAAATGATTTTTTTAAGTAAAGAAATAATATTTATGGACTTTTTCATCCTTTGGTTGGGTTGTCACAATTTTTTTCTTCCAGGAATTCTTTCCTTTCCAGAAAATAGGGAAACTGATATTAGAATACACAACTTGCAGATGAACATACCAACTCTTTGTGATCCTATGTACACTTGATAGCCTAAAACTGCACATGAAAATCACACTTCCTGTGGACTGCAGTGAAATCCTGTGATTTCATTGGTCACTTGTACCTATGTATTGCAACTATTCTTCATAACTAATAATGAACACAACTAACTATCCCATGTAATCTCCCAAACTAAAGACAGAGTGGTATGTTATTATTGTTATTATTAGCCATATAGTGCAAGGAAGCCTGATGCTTATGCTGCACCAGCCAAAAAAAAATTCTGAGTCCCAGAGAAACAGAGAAGAGAGAGAGAGAGAAAACAAGAATCAGAAGTAGAAGGGAATCACCAAGAAAGAGAAGAATGATGATATCCAGTTCAAGACTCTGGGTGTGCCAAGTCAAGCCCATACTCACCAGATGTGAGCTCCTGGTGGTTTGTTTTTTGCATGTTATTGGTGCTTTGTTTTTAAAAACAGAATCGGGTTGAGTGCTCTCCAGCAGCGAGATATACAGCATTGGAAATCTTGATAAATGGTTTAAGAGGAATATATCAGTGTTTCTGCCTGTAGAAATAAAAGTTAGGAATATTAGATTTGTCATGGTTTGTGGCCACAAATGATTTTTTTATGTTGCTGGAATTGAGATATACAAAATAAATAAAAGTTTGCACAGCTGTTTCAGTCTGAGCAAAAGTCACCTCTGGCTGCAATAAGAAGTGCACATACTATATTAGTATATAATATCGGTGTATAGATACACCATAGACAACTCTTAAGAAACTACAAAGTAGTTGTGTAGGCATCATTTGCTCTTTCTCATATTGTGCTCTGCCTTCACGACGAGTTGCCATGATTGCACTACCTCGAATAAGTAACGCTTCACTAACAGAGAAGACTATTGTTATTTATTCTCGGTGAGCACCACCACCCAGACATGTTTCAAGGCTATTGTGAATTTAATGTGAAAAAAAAAAAAAACTCATTGGACCAGATCTATTAAATCAAACAAATGAATTATAAAATCCAAATCTAAATCATGAAAAATCTTAATTCAGACGATCATTTCAAAGCTATTTGTGAATTTAATATGAAAAATAACTCATAGGACCAGGTCTATTAAACCAAACAAATGAGTTATAAAATTTAAACCTATATCATGGAACTGTTTTGATGAGAGCCTAAGAGATCTACATTTTTATCAAGAAAAATGAATTTTGTAATAAACGAAAAAAAAGACAGGTGTTTTTTTTTTTTTTTTTTTTTTTTCTCCAAATAACTAAAACCAGTACTTAAGATGAACCTAATCTCCAACCAAACTGCACAGAAGAGGTGGCTCTCCCCACCTTTTCAGAAACTTATCAGACCCTAAACGCCATTTTTCCAACTGTAAAAACCTTTGCATGGAAGCAGACATTGTTTGTTTCAAGTCCCAAAGATATCCCCTAAAGGTCCCAAACCTTTTCCGTTTTCGAAGCTTCCACACATGACATTTTGCCTCTGTAATTAAAAATATCGGGAACATTTTTTTCTTGCCCAAGGGATGATCGAATTGCAAGTAAATTACCTCCTCTAGTCTGAACAGTCTTATCCTCAAAAATCTACAAATTCTTTTCCAAACTTCCTGCGCGAATCGACAGTAATAAAATAAATGGTACACTGTTTCAATTTCAGTTCAAAATTCGCATAATCTGTTTCCTGTCTGACTAAATTTATATGTGATATCGTTCACTGGTATGTTTCCGTAACCAACCCTCCACGAAAAATCAATACGCGATGGATAGTTTCCGCCAATTTTTAGATTTTTAAAACACAATTGCGCATTATGGTTTCCTAAATTTGGCTTTTCTGCATTTTCTGAGTTAAACAGTGCCCAGTGGAGTCGTTTTAAACCACCCTTAAAAGGAGCTATATCTTTCTTCCTTAACTGCGTGCACATATCCCGAATTTTTTGTAATATATACAAAGCACAAAGTACAAAGTATGTTGAGGGTCAAACGGCACCAGGAATTTCTCACAACTCCGCGAGTGTTCGCTGTATCGAAGGACAGTACTCTGTCAAGACCAGAGATTTAAAAGTGTGTGGATCATGTGTTGTGTAGTATGTTGTGCCCATTGTTCTTCTGGCCTATTGGCCGTCGAGCCCCTGATGGGACTCGACGTTGTCCGTACTATGCCAACGAGGAGGCTGGCCAGGTATACCTTGAAATTTATTATACTCTGGCAGGTCCCGCCGCCTAATTTCCTGGGATTTCAGCAGCTGGGTCCTATAAAAAAAAAAAAAAAAAAAAATCGTGTTGGCATAATTGCAAAATCGCTATTACGAGATAGTCTGTGGGATTTGTTCCCCCGAAATTACCATGGGGTTGTACGCTAAAATGACAAGTTCTAGAGGCCTCATGGGGCGGGCAATAATTTTTGTGCTAATTTAAATTTGGATGCGTTGGGCTTTCCCGGTGTATAGTAAAAGAGAAGGGTAGGGAGACTGAAGGCTGGGGGGAAGAAAGAGAAGTAAGGGGCCAATAGGGTAGATGGCCCCTGCAGTCAGTGGCGCATGGGCAGTGGCGTATGCCCATGCCCCACCAGAGGGAAAGGGGGATGGCAGGAGAAGGAGGAGAAGACAGCGAGCCATTTCTCTTCCCCCCCCCCCCCTGCCAAGGAATAGGAGTGAAAGCATGCTGGTCAAGGTTACCAGCCCAGATCGCCATATGGCTAGGTGGCAGCAATGTGCTGCAGTCATTTCTCTGAGCCCTTGCATGGTAGTCTTGTTGTCTTGATCAGGTTGTCAAATGTCTGTGCTGGATGATGTTGTCTAATCGGGTTGTCACTGTGATTTCTTTTTTATTATTTTTATTTATTTATTTGTTTATTTTATTATTATTATTATTATTATTTTTTTTTTAGTTGGTCACTTCCAGGTCATGTCAGGTCAGGTCAGGTCCACTTACCTTATTCATTTCATGTTCATGTATTGAATGAGATTGTCACGTCAGGTGGATAAATCTGTCGGTAGTCATAGAGATTGTGACTTCAGGTAGACTCAGTTGTGAGGTTTAATTCCTTGGTTGTTTCACCCTGGTGTCAATTCATAATCTGGGAAGGTTTCCGTGGTTGTGTAGACTTTCCTGGGTCAGCTGTAGACTTTCCTGGGTCAGAGGTCCTGGGTCAGCTGCGCGAATGCCTTGTATGTGTCAACTTCAGTTATGGCGAGGTCTTCTTGATTACGGAGGTTAAGCTGTGGTCTAGTAATGAACCTGCAATAGAGGTCCACATATAGTGGGCAATTGTACGTTAGGTGCTCCCACGTTTCACGTTCACCACAGAGGCAAAACGGTGTATCACTCAGTCCAAATCCTTGTAGTTTGTCTCTAATGGCCCCGTGTCCCGTCAGCAGGTAGGTGGTGTAGAGTCCTGGTGAGAGCGATGGTGGATAATTCGGGTATACCAGCCATATGTTGGGTAGAAATTTTCTAGTTATTGCACCTTTGCTGGAGGTCTCCCAGCGGGCCTGCCAAGTTTGTTGGAGGTAAGCGGAGAGACGGTTCCTTTCTACTTTGGGATCATTTGACAGATCTATGGTGTAGTCGAGGCATGTTGCCGTTCTGCCTTTGGTCAGTTGATAGAGTAGCCCATGCTTAACAATCTCCAGGTCCAGAGGGAGGGATCCCGTTAGGGCCTGCAGTGCGTGGGTACTTACAGTGTTACATGCTCTCGAGATGGTTATGAGTATGTGTCGCTGCGTAGTCTCCAATGTTTTCCGGTTCACTGCAGTGGTAGCCTTGCGATACCATATTCCAGCAGCATATGTAATCACTGGCAGGAAAATAGCTTTATAGTAGAGGCTGAGGGTTTTCCTCCTCAAACCCCATTCCTTGCGTGTGATTCGCGCAAAACGTGCGGAGTATCCTCTAATTTTCTTCCGTAAGTGCACTATATGTGGTGTAAAGCTCAGGTTCTTTTCTAGTACGACTCCAAGGTGCTTTAATTCGGTGGTAAGCTTAATTTTGTTACCTTGTATCTTGATTTGATACAAGGTAACAAGGGTCGTCTGGTGTCTAGGGCTCCTTTTAATAATATAGATCTTGTCTTCGAGGATGAGATCTTCAAGTTATTGTTGTTAGCCCAGTCCTCTAGAGTTTCTATTGCTCTGTTGGCGGTGTTCTCCAGTTGCGCCCTAGATCCCCAAGGCAGCATCAGAACCACATCATCCGCATAGGCTAGGGGAACGACGTCGCCGAGTTCCAGGTTCAAAAAGCCGTCTAGAACCAAGTTCCATAGGAGTGGACCCAGGATTGAGCCCTGTGGCCATCCTCTGAATATTTCTCTTGTTACTGAACAATATGGTGCTCTGACTGTCACGAACCTATTCGACAGGTAGGATTTGATGACTTGATACAGATTTGACGGTAGGTTGGCCTTCCGGAGTCGGGCCAGGACGCTTGGCCACCATAAAGTGTCAAACGCCCCAGCAAAGTCTATTGCTATGACCAGAAAGTATTTCTGATCTGAGGTAGTTGCAGCATTAGTAATATTTTCCAGGACATCCAAGGTTGAGCATCCCTTCCTAAATCCATATTGTCAGGGTGACTGCAGGCCGGCTGCAGTGTAGTGGATCCCTATTCTGTTTTTTAATAAGTGCTCAAAGAACTTGCTCAGGACTGATAACAGTGCTATGGGTCTGTATGACCCCGGAAGGTCCAGTTGTTTGTTGGGACTTTTGGGAATGAGGCACAAGTTTGCAGTTTTCCAGGCCTGGGGGAACAGGCCTTCTTTGAGACAGTGGTTGTATAGGTTAAGAAGCACCTCTGGAATGGTTTCGACAGCTTTCTTGACAATCTCTGGCTCCAAAAGATCAGAACCAGGAGACTTCTTGTTTTTAATCCTCATGGCAGCTCTTTCCAGTTCAAGTTTGGTGAAAGGGTCTTCTGTTGCAGTCGTGCAGTAGGTTTCATTGTCCGCACAGAGGGTTATCTGCTCTGGGGTAGAGGGGGCAAGATGGTCTTGAAACATGGTATCCATGATGTTAATAATTGTTTCCTGCCAGGTCTGGGTATAAGTACCCTGCCGTGTCCTCGTCGCTGGTATGGTCTCACCCCTGGGGAGTTTGTTTGTGGTTACTCTGTATACCACACCCCAGGGGTTATCATTCCCAGTGGTAGAAACAAGATGTTCCCAACTGCGCATCTTACGCTGGCGTATGGTTGCCGTGTACAGGTTCCTTGCATCTCAGAAGTTCTGTCAGTGCCTCCGCTGCCGGCTGGGAGCGCCTTGCCCGCTGGAAGAGTTTCCTTCTCCTGTGCACCTCCTACCTAAGCCTATGTAGCTCTGGAGACCACCAGGGTACAGCCCCCGGGGTTGGGTTTTTCTTTTTAATAGAGGTGTTGGCAGCTTCAGAGAAGAGACCAGCGACTGTCATGTGCTGGTCCGGGCTGAGCCCAATGATGTTCAGCGATTGGGCTACTGTGGTCAGTGTGGCTTGGAAGAGTGGCCAATTCGCCTTCTCTATGGCATATCTTGGCTGTGCCTGCCTCACTGCTTGGTGTCGACTAAGGGAGCGCTGGAGCTCAAATTTGATGGCCCTGTGGTCTGACGTGGTCTAGCTGTCTTGGACGGTCCACGATGTTACATAGCCAGCGAGGGATCTGGTAGCCAAAGAGACATCGATTGTGGCCTCCCCCATCGAACTAGAGAACACGTTGCCAGATTGTTTGGCCGCTTGAGGACTGTGTACGGACTACTTCGCTAATTTTATTTAATTTGTCAGTTGACAAAGGGAGACGCGCCCCGAAAGCTACTGATTTTTTGTTAATATATTTGTATAACTGGTTTATAACTAACTTAAGTGTATATGAAGACTACTTAGCGAATAGTCCGTACACAGTCCTCAAGCGGCCAAACAATCTGGCAACGTGTTCTCTAGTTCGATGGGGGAGGCCACAATCGATGTCTCTTTGGCTACCAGATCCCTCGCTGGCCATGTAACATCGTGGACCCTCCAAGACAGCTAGACCACGTCAGACCACAGGGCCATCACGTTTGAGCTCCAGCGCTCCCTTAGTCGACACCAAGCAGTGAGGCAGGCACAGCCAAGATATGCCATAGAGAAGGCGAATTGGCCACTCTTCCAAGCCACACTGACCACAGCAGCCCAATCGCTGAACATCATTGGACTCAGCCCGGATCAGCACATAACTTGTTGTAGTCAGCGCTCTTGATTTCACGGTGGAGATGCGCTATCCACAATTTTAATGTGCATAGACTGAAGTTTAACTTTGTATAACTGGTTTATAACTAACTTAAGTGTATATTAAACTATGGACCCCAGTACTCCAGGCCCATTCGTTACTATTCGATCCCTTTATGGCCATAATACTTACAACGATTGTGTGCAGTTACAAAAGTCCTTCCTTTCAATAGCCCGCAACAGGCAACATCTACGCTTTGCATACAGATGCAAAAGCAATCGAATCATACCTAAAGGGTTCCGCTACAAAGCCCCGTTCCACAACTCTCACATGGATCGTGCCTGTTTCAACTTCAGTCTACGCACATTAAATTTGTGGATAACCCATCTCCACCATGAAATCAAGAGCGCTGACTACAACAAGTCCAGACTGTTACAACATCTACAAGGTAAGGTCTCGCCTATCGTATTTACGAACCTTATACATACCATCTGCCATCGGGCTAATCAGATCTCTGATACCTACCGTTTACGCCAACAGCGCAAATTCATAAACTTAAGCATAGAAGCTAACTCCTTAAAGGCGAGCACACGTTCAAATGACACAACTTCCTTCGTCTTGAATCTAAGCAGCAAACAACTATCCAACGAGCAGCTGAATGTTTTATCCAACGGCATGAAATTCGCCGTTATACCATCCAAACCTCCATTCACACAGCTCGCTATGGGTATAGAAGCCAGTATTACCAACCTTCCCGAAGAAACTGCCAAGAAGATCCGTTTCAGGACTGCCGCAATCC
This sequence comes from Mastigoproctus giganteus, assembly GCF_048544385.1. NCBI lineage: Eukaryota > Metazoa > Arthropoda > Arachnida > Uropygi > Thelyphonidae > Mastigoproctus > Mastigoproctus giganteus. The sequence continues at coordinate 223,094,351 of NC_143583.1, forward strand.
TCCGCAGCACTCGAAAAACTTACTCAAACCTTAACCATCGCCAGCGTGCCGCCCTATCATCTATAAGAAAAGACAACTCCATCGTCGTACTTCCTGCGGATAAAGGGCGCCGGGCCGTTGTGTTGGACCGATCAACCTACCGAGAGAAAGCCCTGACCCTACTACTAGACACAAACGTATATGAACCTCTATCTGGTCCACCCATTAAGGTCTTGAAACGTCTAGAGACACTTGTCAATAAACTCGTCCACACATGGTTTAAAGATAAGAAGATCTCGACCACAACTCAGCGTCTTCTACGTGCTACTGGCTGCCAACTACCGCAATTCTATGGATTACCAAAGATCCACAAACCGGGTATTCCCCTCAGACCTATAGTGTCGTGCTGCAGTGCCCCAACGTATGAACTGTCAAAACATATCGCGCGCTTCCTCTCACCTCTTATAGGTAATACATCGCACACTGTTAAAAATAGCAGTGAATTCATCCACCTCATTAAGGACCTTTCAATCCCTGACAACACTGTCATGGCATCATTTGATGTGGTTTCTTTATTCACTTCAATTCCCGTCCAACAGGCCGTGCACTGCGCCAGAAGGCTCCTCGAGAACGACTTAAGCCTCCAATCCAGGACATCACTATCCACTGATGACATCTGTACCGCCCTCAACCTATGCTTATCAAGCAGCATCTTCACTTTTGAGGATTCACTCTACCAGCAGGTACATGGCACTGCTATGGGTGCCCCGTCAGTTCCGTAGTAGCTAACATCGCCATGGAAGATCTGGAGGAGCAGATACACCAGAACCCACCTACACCTATTACAACATGGTGTAGATACGTTGACGATATTTTTACCGTAATACCACGTGGTTCTGAAACTGCACTGCTGGAATACCTGAACTCCCTATCTAATTTCATCAAGTTTACCATAGAATCAGAGGTGAACGGTACGCTCCCGTTCCTGGACGTCGAATTGCATCGCGTAGGCCCACATCTAGAGACCTCAGTATACCGCAAACCCATGTGGTGCGATCAATTCACTAACTACAGGTCCTGCCACGCACCATGCCATCTCAATAGCACTGCCCGCACCCTATTCTCCAGGGCTTGGAGCCATTCCAGCACCGACACAATTAGGCGTAACGAGATCTCCCGTGTGAAGGCGGACCTAACCAAATGTGGTTATCCATCCCATGTACTAAGCAGATGCCTATTACAGGCAGAAGAACTCACATCCAACCTAAGACCACCGAACCAAGTCGGTATATCGTCCGCCTACATTCCCTATTATCCAGGCGTGTCAGGACGGATCTCGAAGGTCCTTAGAAGTTACAACATCAAATGTGTGCAATTACCCTGCAGGAACCTACGTTCACTTGTCTCCAGCGTGAAGACCCCTGTCACACCTGTCTTACACAGCAATGTGGTATATCGCATCACCTGTAGAGACTGTAACAGTTGCTACATAGGAGAAACATCAAGGCGGCTTCAGGATCGCCTCACGGAACACGACAGAGCAATCCGGCTTGCCGAAACTGACCAGTCCGCGGTCGCGGAACATTTCTGGGCCACCAACCACGATCTTTACCCCAAACGCGACTTTGAAATCGTAGACCACTCACGGCACTCTCGCCACCGCCTATGGCTAGAGTCACTCAACATAGTAAGCAATCCAAAGGCATTAAATCGCCAGAAAGGCATACGTCTACATCCCATCCTGGAGACAACCGTTTTATTGCTGGATGATCAGTGGCGTAGAAAGCAGCACACGTCCGCGCAACTACAATGACGCATGATTAACGTGCCTCACTCAGCTCGTTGTATTGTATTTAAATTTGTATTTAATTTGTCAGTTGACAAAGGGACACGCGTCCCGAAAGCTACTGATTTTTTATTAATACAAATTTGTATATTTGTATAACTGGTTTATAACTAACTTAACTGTATATTAAACTATGGACCCCAGTACTCCAGGCGCATTCGTTACTAAGTAGTCTTCAAGTTGTTGCCCGTTCTGTATACTCCACGTCTATCCGTGGTCTCGCTGAACCACGCTGGGGACCTGCAATTCACATCCGCTCCCACGACAATTTCACTGTTTGGGAAGTCTGTCTGGAGGCTCCTCAGATATCTGGTTAGTGGTAGTATATCTTCACCTGGGTGACAGTATAGCGATACCGCATAAAGTTCACCCAGGGGCGTGTTAATATGGGCACATGCAGCCCAGGATGTGCAGGAGTTGGTTAATTTTGTTGCTGTTATATTTGAATTCCGAATCAATATCTAGGCCCAGGGTGTTTCTCTGTTATCCTGCACTATCATATAGGCCAGGGGGTAACCCATGACCTCCTTGCGATATGCGTATGGCTCCTGGATGAGGAATATGTCGAGATTTGCCTAGTTCGCCTTCTTTGTGAGCTGCGCCGCTATTATTTTGGACCGTTGTGCGTTCAGTTGTATGAATTTTACCCTGTTGATGTTATAGGATTTAGGGCATGTGGCCTAGTCTCATTTGGAAAGTGCTCTTTGCTTTACAGTACACTGGACATTCGCTGTCCCTAACTGAGTGCTCTGCCTGTAGTTTATGGAATTTGCAATTTATACAGGTCAGCGGCTGGTCTTTATTCAGACACGTGTTGAAGTCGTGGCCAAATTCTGCACAGTGGCCACAAGTGGGTTGGGTTTGGGCACAGGTATGAGTGGTATGCCCAAACCGGAAACATCTGAAACACTTAGGGACAACAATGTGTTCCCTAAAGCGGTGACTGCCCCAGTTTATAAACACTTTTAGGTGGTAGATGACTTTCATCAACCGGTGAAATACCACCACTTTGCTTATTAGAGACTTGAAGTGGTGAAACCCATAGTTAGTCTCTAGAGCAAAGTTTCCGGCATCCCCCTCCCCCCATACTTCTCCTTCAGCCTATGCACGGTACTAAGTACTATAGGTTTTGATACCTTTCGTGTTTGGGGTTTTCATAAAAAAAAAAAAAAAAAAAACTCTGTCGGTCTGGCTAAGCGTGACCCAGGCCGCTGGTGACAACTCGACGACCCAGTGGTAAGTATTTCCTGTTCTGGCTTTCGTCTTGAACTTGGGAATAATCAAGTTGGCGGGTTCTTCTTCCGGATGTGCGTGCTGGAGGTTTCTGTAATACAGTTCCTCCTGGAGAGCAGTTGGTGTCAGATTATTGTCGAGGTTATATATTCTGATGCTAGGTCCTTTGCGTCTAGAGTGTAGGACTTCAAATCCGAGTGTTTGAATCTTCTCATTTTGTAGGATTTTTGTTGCGTCCTCTTTTATTTGAGTCTCGATGATAATCCCTACGTTTCGGGTCTTCCTTACCTATTTTACTTTGGTATCTCTGAAGTCGTCTGCCAACTTTGTGACCACTAGATTTTTGACCTGCTCGCTGGTACTGTTTTCGTCTCTGGAGGTCGGGCTCAGTATTACCAAATGTGGTGTTGGCAGGAGGGTCCTCCGTTTCATCGCTGTAGTCACAGTTGCAGTTGGGTCAGCAATCGGTCGGGTCCTCAGCGCTTGCGCATAAGATGGAGCGCGCTGTGGCATTTGGTCTGCTCCCACGGATTGGAAGGTCTCCAGTTCCGCTTTAGCTGTTTCGCACTCTAGGTTGGTTTGTAGTAGGACTCTCTCCAGCTTTGTCCAGATGGACACTATTTTTCCTCGAAGTCCAGTAGTTATTCTGTTGCTGGTATCTTTCAGGAGGTTCTCTAACGTTGTTCTGAGGGAGAGGGTCTTTTCCAGTACCGTCCCCTCTGGGAGAGTCGGATCTAGCGACTCTATGTTTTCGTCCTGCTTTACATTGTCTGTATTTTCTGCTTGAGAGCAGAGGATGTTCCGACTTCCTCTCGTTCCTTAATGGCTTCTTGTCTCTCTGTCGCTCTGTTCGACGACCTGTTTTTTATTATTTTTCCGCTTGGGTGGGGAGTTCGTTTCCTATGTATACTCAAGCTGCACAGTTTCCAATAGAGTACTGCCTGCTGTTTCCTGCGGAGCAGTGTTTATTTGGGCGGTGTTGCATCTTGAACCAGAATTCAGATTACCGAGCTATTCCAGATAAACGAATGTAATGCGTACCGTTGTGGAAAGTGATTCACAAGATTGCAAATGGTGTTGACTACAAGTTCGTAGGACAAGTCCAAGCCGAGATATGGTGTATCAAAGTTTCAGCTCACCCCCACAGGTCACTGAGGGGGGGAGGGGAGAACACCAGGGAGCTGGGAATAACTTTAGTAGGTTTTGGGTCAACAAATACGACGGTTATGTTATTTCTGTCTATGGTGCATGGTTATCAATTGCGTCTTTAACATTTTATGTTCCACGTGGGGTGGGTGATGGGGGAAGCACATTAGAAATTTAGAAATCATTGTTCAGTAACTGTAGTGGTAGTGAACTTCTTTCGTTCGATGACCAGAGGAGAAAGTATGCAGCAGTGGGTGGGAGTGGGGGAGAAACAATCACTAACCCTGTCGTCACTTGACCTTGCCAGGAGCTTAAGTAAAGTGTTGCCTTAAGCAGAATATCACTGGGTTCGGCTGCGTTGAATGAACATTAAGCCCGCTGTTGGTTTCGACTCTTAATTAACTGGAATATGAATGCTTAAAATTAAAATGTGTTGGAGCTCTCTTTCAGCCTGATTAAAACACTGTTGGGGCATCCTCCCCAGTCAAGTGCACACTACCAACCTGGCCTCCGCTTGTAATCGGTGCCTCTTTATGGCCCTGCTGCCAGCCACATGGTGACCATTGTTGTCTGGCAAACAAAGGACACAGATAAAAAGGCTGGTAATTTGCTAAATTCCCAAACGTTTGCAAAATTGTCTCACCAAGGGAATCCTCAGATGAATGTCTTTCGACGGGAACGCTTTTCTTGGCGAACTAAATACTTAAAACTCATATTTTAACACAAAAATCAGGAGTTCGTAAACACGTGTCTACTCGTAACGGCAGCGGCCTGGAGACTGTCTCTGCTTTTGGCCCTAGATAATGGCCGCCTTTAATTAAGGCTGTATTAAATCCCATAAAATATTTTATCAGTACCGCTACTAAATGGTTAGATTGCACCATATTAGCCACATCCAACAGTCTCTTACAGTTACACCTCAAATTAATTTTTGTAATACTTATTACCCCATCTTCCCACGGCAAAAATAAAAATTTCTGCGCTATCTCTTGCCGTTTTATTCCACATAGAAACTAAAATGTTGGAACGTAAAATCGTCTCATTGTCCTAGCTGTGATTCCTGTTATAAACACCTTGTATAAAATTATAGGAAGAATTACAATAATGGATTTGTTCTCAAAAGAAAATTGTCCCACTTCCCACTCTTTTAAACTTTCCCGTATTTTAGTGGTGAGCCCTCCTACGGGTAGCATGGGACTCTCTCTAAACGGAACTCCCAATATTTGTATCGATTTATCGGACTCCACTTCTCGTTGCGGTAAAGGCCGATGTACCCATTCCCCTAGCAATTTGATCCAAGTCTTGGCTTCGTTTATGTTTAAACCCGACTTCTTACCAAAAGAAGTAACGAGTGACATAAATTCTTCCACCGCATGACTCGTAGTGAGAGTGGCGGTAACATCATCCGAATACACTATACATTTACACTACTCTGCCGGCTTTGGCATCCCCTGAATGGCCTCAGTTCTGTCTATTCTTCCCAGTGGTGGTTCCGTGCTAACGTAAATAACAAAGGACGAAGTGGACATCCTTGTTTTACTCTCCTATCAATTTTAATGTTTTTCGAAATTTCTCCATTTATCAAAAGTCGTGTGCTACTACGTGTATATAGATTTCTCAGGACTGTAAACAACTGAGATCCTATGTTTAATTATAGTTGAGATCGTATCTTTAATTATAGAGAAAAGGTAGTCGTGGTCGATTCTATCGAAAGCCTTTTCTAGGTCGATTGCCACTAACGCTAAATTGTAACTCTTTCTTTTCCGACATTTTAATATATTTTTTAATAGCCAAAGGTTATATTCTATCCGCCTCCCCGGTATTCCGTAGCACTGTATGCTTCTAACTACCTGGGTTACGTCGCGTTTTAACTGAGTTATCAAAATGTTTGCAAATATTTTGTAGTCACAATTAGACAACGTTATAGGTCTCCAGTTAGCAATTTTCGTTTAATCCCGTCCATGCTTCCGAATGAAAGTAGTATAGGCATTTAAAAAGCCTTCGGGTACAACCCCTTCCTGAAAAAAATTGTTAAAGACGGCCAGAATAATAGGCGCTAACAAGTTCCAAAATTTCTTATAAAATTCAACCCCCAAACCATCCGGTCCCGGCACGCGTCATAATTTACATGATTTTAGAGCCACAGTTAGATCGCCCATAATTATTTCCCTGTCCTGTAATGCTTTTTGCTCGGGTGTGAATTGTCCAATCGTCCAAATGGAGTTCTCTCTCTCTTTTTTCTGCAAAGCAAGGTCTTTTTCATAGTAATTTACAAAACTATTCATAATAGTTAGCGCAGTTGAATGTGTGTTGTCATCGACTTTAATTTCCTGAACCGTTTTGGCTAAATTATTTAGCTTTAGTCTTCTTTGGCAAAACGCAGCTGAAGGACTATCAGCCACCCGAAATTTCAGCTGTATTTTTCTAGCCTTTTCTTTCTCTTCTTCCAATATTATACCGTCAATAATCGCTTGTACTTCCGCTGTTGCCCTTTCATCCCCGCACCGTTGGTAAAATCTTTTTTCTTGTAAGAGATCTTTCAGTCTATTTCTGCGTTGTTCTTTGCTTTCCATAATTTTGGAGTAATAAAATGATTTATTAATGATTAATGGAAATTGTGAATTGAAATACCATCGGTTTGGCTGAAACAAGAAGAAGAAATGAACCACTTATAAGTTTATCAAGTGTAAATCTCTGTACACCAATGGAAACAGTGAAAGAAGTGAAGGTGGAGTTTGGTTTCTGGTCCATAAAGATTTTAAAAACAACATTTTGGAATTCAAAAGTACATCATCAAGGGTGTCAAGACTAATACTCAAGATTTCTAAGAGGTTCAAGCTAAAGATTATAATGATTTATGCACCAACATCGAGCCATGATGATGAAGAGGTTGAAGAAATGTACACCGAAATTGAGAGGCTTCTAGATGAGCAGAAAACCCACTACACTACTATTATGGGGGACTTCAATGCTAAGGTTGGAAAAAGGCAAAACAGCGCAGAAAGAGCAACTATAGGAAATTTTGGAATTGGTGAAAGAAATAAAAGAGGTGAAAGACTTGTGGAATTTGCGGAATCTCAAAGACTGTCAGAAATGAACACTTTTTTCAAGAAAAGGCTGAAGAGAAAGTGGACATGGAAGAGTCCAAATGGATTAACAACTAATTAAATCGACTTCATCCTCACTAACAAAAGATATATTCTGAATGACATTACCATCGAAATAAGGTAAATGTTGGAAGTGATCACGGAATGGTAAAATGTACACTTGATATCGATATAGGAAAGGAAAGGAAAAAACTGACTCGAGTAAATAATACAAAGGTCTTTGAGATAACAGAGGAGGAGAAAAAGCAGTATGTACTGGAACTTAAGAACAAGTTTGAGCTTCTGCAGACTGCTCAGGACCAAGATATCGACGAGGAATACTACAACTTTCTGAAAGTGATAAAGCCCAAGAAAACTATAGGGAAAAAGAAATCCAAAGAAGAAAAAATTAGTCAAGAAACACTTGTCATGATGAACCGAAGACGACAAATGAAGAGCAAGAAAAACACTGACAGGGAGAAAATTGAGTATACTGAGTTATGCAAAGCCATTAGAAAGAGACTCAGAGAGGATATAAGAAGATTTAACACAAGAAAAGTAGAACAAACATTAAGGGAAAACAAAGGATTTAAATCAGCAGCCATGAGCAGTAGTATAGAAAGACAAATGATACTTGAGTTGGTCCTTGAGGTTGTCACAGACATTCTCTCAGATATGCCAGACAAGCTGTACTTGCTATCTGGGAGTCTAAAACGCTGATGGAACTGATATTCGGGTGACACTCAAGTCAAGTGGACCCAATTTCGGCGACGTACGGACGGTTTGTGACAGCCAAATCCTCTGCTTGCACCTACACGATGGTGGGACTGTTAGTAATTCTGGGTATAACCTCCATGCACAAGTACATGGTGGGTGACCACCCAGGTGTGAACCAACGTAAGCAGGGGTCGAGGTGTGGCGCCCACACCACATGGAGGAACGCCGCCCCTCTATGTTACCAGGCAGTACTAGGTGGTGGATGACTCTCATCAACCGGTGAAATACCACCACTTTGCTTATTGGAGGCTTGAAATGGTGGAACCCATGTTTAGTCTCTAGAGCTAAGTTCCGGTCAACCTTTCCCTATCTCTTCCATCATGCAGTATGATTGATGACTTTTGAGGTTATGATGATCGTCGTGGCGAGATCCAATATTCCTTACATTTCGAGGGTACAGCTCTAAAACGGTGTTCGCAGGCCGGCCGCTAGTTAGTACACCGGACTGAACCTATTGGTAACTCTCTAGGAAGCTTCCGGATCAGCTAGTGTATAATCTTGCTGCCTCTACTCTGCCAGATAGTGATTGGAGGGAGTCCGAGTAGTGTGTATGCGGGGAGCATTGTCCAGGCCACGTTATGTCAAGGATCTGGGTATATTCTTACCACATGTATGCCATATCCAAAAATTTCATTACTTCATACAGCATGTCCCACCTACTTTTTCTTACTATTGAATACACCATGAATTGTCAAACTAATAGAGCAAGCTTATCTGCGAAAAGATCTAAACCTCCCAAGGACTTCCTAATTCATTTCACAAATATACGTGGTCTCAATTCTAATCTCAACGATGTCCATTTCCACTTGCAGTCTGCCAAACCCTATGTACGTTTTCTGACAGAATCTCAGTTATCGGTTGATTCATCTACTGCTCATCTCAGATGCCCAAATTATTCGCTGTATGATTCCTTTCGCCTCAAAGGTGGTACTTGTGCATATGTCCGTTCTGATATTCCCTGTCAGAGACTTGGCAATTTGGAATCTCCTCTCTTTGATCTTCTCTGGCTTGAAATCTCTCTACCTCATTGTGTCAAATTCATCTGTTGTCTCTACCGTTCTCCCAACTCCACTAATCACTTGGAGCTCTTTGACTTCCTCTCTTTGCAACTTGACTTTCTCCAGTCCAACTTTCCTAACAGTGAAGTAATTTTCCTTGGTGATTTTAATGTTCACAACTCCAGCTGGCTTCTGTTGTCTAGTCACACCGACCCAGCAGGTCGAGATGTTGAGGCTTTTGCAATTACTAATAAACTAGCACAGATTGTTCATTTACCTACAAGAATACCGGACAATCCTAATCATACAGCCAATACGCTTGATCTTTTTCTCACAAACAACCCTTCTAAGTACACGGTCGAAGTGAGAGGTCCTTTAGGCACTTCAGATCACACCTTGGTGATTGTCTCTTCTCCAATGGAACCTTTATCTCATGGCTATTCCCAACCACGTGTTGTTTGGCATTACAAGAATGCAAAATGGGATGACCTGCGAGACTTCTTTTCTTCTTTTCCTTGGTCGATTACTGTTTCAAAACTTCTGATGTCAACATTTGCTCAGATCGTGTCAGTGAAATTATTCTTGCAGGAATGGAATCCTTTATCCCACACTCCAATTTAAAATCTCGTCCTTTATCTAAACCTTGGTTTTCCAATAAATGTGCTAAGGCTGTCCAAGAGAAGAATGTTGCATATCGTAATTGGCTTGTTTCTAATTCTTCAGTTTCATTTTCTGCCTACACCAAAGCTCGCAACAGTTGTAAAGCAGTTATTAACCAGTCCAAACTAGAATTTGAACAGGCTAAGAGTAGAAAACTTGCTTCTTGCCCTAATGGTAGCCGAGCATTCTGGTCTCTTGCCAAAGCTATTGGCCGCAACTTTTGCCCATCTTTGCTCCCACCTCTGTCCAAACCAGATGGTTCTGTTGCCACTTCAGCCAAGGATAAAGCTGACCTGCTAGCATCCCATTTTTCTTCCAGCTCATGTATTAATGATCTTGGTAAAACACCTCCCACCATTCCCAACACGCTCCATTCAATGCCTCCTGTGGTCTTCCGTCAAAAGGATATCAGAAGGATTTTGATGAATCTTGATGCTAAGAAAGCTCCAGTCCCGATGATATTTCTCCACCTGTTCTCAAAACCTGTGCTCCTGAACTTACTCCTCTTCTTTGCCGCCTTTTTTCACTTTCTTATTCCAAAGGTGTTTTTCCTTCTGCTTCGAAATTTGCTCATATCCAGCCAGTTCCTAAAAAGGGTGACAAATCCCTCCCATCCAATTATCGTCCCATTGCAATTACTTCTACTCTTTCTAAAGTAATGGAGAAATCAATTAACCGCCAACTCTTAAAGTACCTAGAAACCTTCGGTCTGATCAACGATCACCAGTATGGATTCCGTCAGTGTCGATCCACTGGAGATATTCTGGCTTATGTTACCCATTTATGGACTAATTCAATGGAAAGGTTCGGAGAAACACAAGTAGTTGCTCTTGACATCTCAAAGGCTTTTGATCGTGTTTGGCATAAAGGTCTTCTAAACAAGCTTCCATCTTATGGTTTGCCAACTGTTTTTAGTAATTGGTTATCCAGTTTTGTCTCTGATCGCTCACTGATGGTGATGGTAGATGGTAGTCTTCTAACTTCTCCACTAATGCCGGTGTCCCCCAAGGTTCAGTCCTTTCCTCCACTCTTTTCCTCTTGAATATCAATAACCTTCTTCCATTGACTGGAAATCCTATCCATAGTTTTGCCGATGATAGCATATTGCATTCAACTTTCCATTTTGAGAAACCTTGTCCTGCTCAATCAGCTTCAACTTCTCGAAAATCTGCTACCAATTCCTTAAATGCCGATCTTCAGGTAATTCTCCAGTGGGGCAAAGACAACTTAGTTGATTTGAACCCTTCTAAAACTCAGTCTTGTCTTATATCTCGCAAAAAGGATTCTTCTACTCCTATGCTTATCTTTAGTGATACTCCGATTTCTAGGCAAAATGATATATCTCTTTTGGGGATTACCCTGACTTCTAATCTCTCTTGGCACAAGCACATTACAAATATTGCTTCCTCTGCATCTAAAAAACTTGGTTTTCTCTTTCGCTCTCGGCGTTACGTTTCTTCCAAACAGCTGCTCACTCTGTATAAATCGCAAATTCCCCCTGCCATGGAATATTGTTCCCATATCTGGGGTGGTGCCCCCAAAACCTCTCTCCGGCTTCTTGATTCCATTCAGAAGAGGGCAGTTAGGTTAATTAATGATTCATCTCTAACAAAGTCTCTCCACTCGCTGTATCATAGACGCACTGTTTCTGCTGCATGCCTCTTCTACAGATACTTCCATGGACACTGTTCTTCTGAATTGGCTTCTATAATTCCTGCTCTCTCTTTCAAAACAGTTCGAACACGTGCCGCCACCAGCCAACATCCATTTACTGTCCAACGTCAAACCCACAGAACCAACTTTTCATCTTCCTCATTTATTCATTCAACTGCCGTTTTCTGGAACAACCTTCCTTCATACGTATTTCCTGAAAATTACAATCTATAGAAGTTCAAGTCCAATGTCAACAAATATCTTCTTTCCTCTTCTTAACCTCAAACCCAAGGACGGTATTAAGTACTATAGGTTCTAATACCTCTCGTGTTTGGGGTTCACATAAAAAAAAAAAAAAAAAAAAACTGAAACTGAAGAATAGCGATGGTGTACTTATAAACAGCAGAGAGGGCATAATTCAAGTTGCAGAAGACTACTTTAGAGAATTATACAAGGAGCGAGGGGATGATGTCAACAGTGGGGAAGATGGATTGCAAAGTAGCAACACATACGAGATACCCGATATTCTTCCTGATGAGGTAGAATATGCATTGAAGAAAATGAAGAATCAGAAAGCCCAAGGGGAAGATGAAGTTACTGTATAGTTGTTAAAATTGGGAGGAAGAGACATAACACAAAAACTGGCAAGATTCTTCACAAAGTGCATTAGAAAAGGTGTGACGCCTAAGCAGTGGAATAATGCAATCATAATTTTGCTGCATAAGAAAGGAGATAAATCAGAAATTGGAAATTATAGACCAATTAGCTTGTTATCCCACATCTAGAAGTTGTTCACAAGGGTCATTACTAAGAGATTAGAAAGAATACTTGATGAGAATCAACCGAAAGAGCAAACTGGCTTTAGGACAGGATTCTCAACTATGGATCACCTTCACGTAATATCACAGCTAATGGAGAAAGCAAATGAATATAAAACACCATTATGGCTGGCATTTGTGGATTATGAAAAGGCATTTGACTCCATACAGCATAAGGGCAATGTTTCGGGCACTGGAAAGACAAGGCATAGATACCCCACATATTATGATTTTGAAGAAAATATATGAGAGTGCTACATCCTTTATTAGACTAGACAAAGACAGTAGGAAATTTAAAATGGAGAAAGGAGTTCGACAAGGAGACACAATATCTGCGATGCTGTTTACTGCTGCTCTTTAGGAAGCTTTCAGAAGATTAGACTGGTTGCAGAAAGGAGTCAATGTGAACGGAGAGTACCCAAACCATTTACGATTTGCAGATAACGTTGTGATCATAAGCCACGATCCCAAAGAATTAGAGGAAAATCTTAATCAGTTATGCACAGTTACTAAGGATTTTGGACTAAAGATGAATATGGCTAAAACAAAAGTAATGATGAACAAGTATGCCACAGAAAGGAAAATAATGATTGAAGGAGCAGTAATTGAAAAGGTGGAGTCATATACTTATCTGGGACAGGTTATTAGCTGTAATAGTGATAAATGCTAGAAGTCAAGAGAAGAATACATTTTGGATGGATAGCATTCAGGAAATATAGTCACATACTGAAGAGCAATATCCCAGTTTGTCTGGAACGTAAAAAAATGAATCAACGTACACTCCCCACCATGACTTATGGATGTGAAACTTGGGCACTCACCAAAAGAATGGAAGAGAAGCTGAGAACTACACAGCGAAGAATGGAACGAATTATATTGGGAAGCAGACTGTTAGATAAGAAGAGAAACATATGGATTAGGCAGCAAACTCAAGTAAAGGACATTCTTATCAAAACTAAAGAACCAAAATGGCCTTAGGCAGGACACATAGCTCGATGACATGATGACAGATGGACTAAGAAAATAACAGAATGGTACCGAAGAGGAGCTAGAAGAAAACCTGGAGGACAAAGGCGGAGATGGATAGATGAAATTCATGAGTTTTTGGGTAGTAAATGGATGGCCAGTGCTCAAAACAGAAGGAACTGCAAAGTTGCTGGAGAACCCTACATCCTGCAGTGGATTGAAAATGGCTGATGATGATGATGAAAATGATTTAGCACTTTCTGTAATTTTCGTCCACATTTGCCACTCATTTCCACTTTGCTCTACTATCTTTTTAATAACTGTTGTAAAGTCCCAGTCTTATCTCTCCAGAACTGCTGGGTTGAACTTCCAATAGCCTTTATCCAGACTAACGTTCGTAAATAAATCTCCCTTCCACATCACTGCCATGTGATCTGAAACTTGTCGACCTCCCAAAAATTTCACATGCCGTATCATTGTTATCTTATCCTTCAACTGACTTGTTGCATAAATGCGATCTATCCTAGTTCCTAAATTATTGGCTATTCTTGTGGCCGCTCGTTTCTCCGGATTTTTTCCCCCCAGACGTCTACCAAGTCCAAACCTCTATTAATTCACGAACCCCCCTGTACCATGATGCGGGATACCCGCCAGAAATTTGTCCATAATGAGGTCAGGAACGCAGATCCAGTCCCCTGCCATTATAACCCACTGCACCCTCCTCATATAGTTGCCCAGCCCCTGAAACAGAGTTTTCCTTTCTAAAGTGGAATTTGGACTATAGACAAAGATTAGACTAATTGTGCGCCCCCCATAACTCCAATCAACTGCCACAACCCGACCTTTTGTATCTCTACCTGCCAGTCGTACAGTCCCTAAAATTGGAGGAACCACTACTATCCCCACCACTGTGAATCGATTTGTCCCAAAACGCCAAAATCCTAAAAACTGGTATCTGTTTTGAAACTGCTGGATGTCTGCTAAACTGCTAACCTTGTAGAAACCAAATCTTCACCCCCATGTTCATCATAATTTGCCACATCATCCTTTGTTTGTTAATCGCTCTCAGACCCTGTACATTTAACGACATAAATGTTATTCCGGACATTATGAACTTCTGCTAAGATATTCCTATGTTCGGCATTTAACTTTAACTTGTTACTGGTGAGCAACACGGTGAGATCTCCAACATTCTTGTTTTTAATATTGGAAATAACGAAATCGCCCCAATTGAACTGAATATTAACTACTTGACCCTCCTCGTTTTCATTCCAAAGAAAATTCGGTTCTCCTCGAGTTTTAACAATTTCCGCCAAGCTTCGCCTATATTCCCTGTATTCTTTTGTGTTTCCTACTACATTTAACCATTCTATTCCTTCGTATTCCCTCGTTTGTATGCCATCTGAATCCGAATCAGACCCCGAAAGTGTTTTGCAATCTTTCTTACCGCCTGACAAAATTGATACCTCTTCCCTCTCTATTTGTTTTGTTTCGGTCTCTTCTTGAATTTCCTCTGTTCCCTCTTTTAGTTTTACCGCTTATTTCTTCCTTCTCCCATCCCCGCTTTTGTACATTTTGTACTGTATTTTCTGCTTCCATATCCTCGGTTGTTCTGCGTGTTCCAATTGTGTGTTACCGACATATCGTACGCTATTGTAAACGTTAGTGTGATTTCTTTTAATCTGCGTCTCACCCCTCTGCGCTACTATAGTTTCCGCGCTCTCAGCGTTAGGCATATCTTTTGGCAGTTCGCTCGAAGGACAGCAAGTTTGCTTCAAATTTGCTTCACACTTGCTGTCCTCCTCCACCAGCAACTCTTTCGGCAAACGTGCGTTCCGGGCATTGAATGAATTTATGCGTGTAAGCACCGCATTTTTTACAATTATTAAGGCAGTTGGCCATAATATGACCGGTGCCATTACAATTAAAACAACGTGATTTTTGGCATTCTGCTCCCAAATGGTCTTTACCTCCACACCTCAAGCAAACTTTCTGAACTCCTGCGTAATTTATTAATAACATATGACCCATCAAATCGATGATGTTTGGCACGGGCGTTTTCATGTGAATATGAATTTGCACCGTGCCTGTTTCTACGCCTGCCCATTCCTCATATTCTTTCCTGTGATTCTTTACAACCTTACCAAACTTGTTAAAAAACTCTCAACAGGATTATTAGACATTTCTACCGGAAACCTGTCAATAGTAACCACTTTGCGTATGTTACCAATTTGCACAGGTTTGATCATTACGTTTCTAATAGAAAACCCTTTCAAAAATTTTTCTCTTGCCTCTATTGTTTTAAAGACCAACTGATATTTCTGCCTCGGTAATGGAGTTAATCCTTTTATCTCGTGAACAGAAACAACCTGAGTCACTCCCCGCATTACCTCTCTAATTGGACAAACCTCTGTAGTGTGAAACTCCACTGTTCTTTCTCTAAAAAAGAACTGTGCCATAATTAATCTCGGTTCCTTAAGGAAAAGGAAAATGAATATTTAAAAAATCCCGTGTCCTGCCTGACACCAGCAACACGAAAAAAGAAAATAGCTAACTTGGCAGAAATAAATTTCAAAGAAATGTAAAACAAAACAAAATCAATCACTTACTACCCTCCTAAAGGAGGTTCCCCACAACGGGGTAACCTCAGCTGAAAGGACCGCCGCTAACCTCTTGATACGATCGGACACTTTCCTCAAACTTCAGAACGAGTAGAACACCAATGAACGAAACAATTCACAAACTAGCCTCTAGTTTCAAGGCTATTGGCCGATCATCAGTGGGTGGGCAGGTACCCTGGTATTGCAGACATGACGACCCAGTTGTGGAGATAATCACACAATATGAGAGATGCCAAAAGGTATATATGACAATATTCAAAATAACTAAATGCCAAGGCATAATACATTAAGAGTTTAATATCTATATAATGATCGGTGTGTAGATACACCATGGACAACTCTTAAGAAACTGAAGTTGTAGGCATCGTTTGCTCTTTCTCATATTGGGCTCTGCCTTCACGACGAGTTGCCTTCATATTGCACGGTCTATCTACACACCGATATTATATAGATATTAAACTCTTAATGTATTATGTCTTGTGCATTTAGTTATTTTAAATATTGTCATATACACCTTTTGGCATCTCTCATATTGTGTGATTATCTTCACAACTGGGCTGTCGTGTCTGCAATACCAGGGTACCTGCCCACACACTGATGACAGGCCAATTGCTTGAAACATGTCTGGGGAGCCTGATATTCACGGAGTTTCCGAGAATGGGTAACAACAGTCTTCTCTACTGGGGAAGCGTTACCTATTGGAGGAATTTGAGTTTTTGAGTGGTGTGAGTTGAAGAGTTACTGTCCCTTTCATTCTTCGACATGTTTCTTTTCCTCTTCCACTACTACTATTACTTTCCCTCTACCTTTTTGCTTTTCTAAATCTAATAGGGACAAATGGTTTGAATTTTATAATTCATTTGTTTGATCTGGTCCAATGGGTTTTTTTTCACATTAAATTCACAATTGCCTTGAAACATGTCTAGAGGATAGTTTGTGAATTGTTTCGTTCATTGGTGTTCTACTCGATCTGAACGTTGAGGAAAGTGTCCGATCGTATCAAGAGGTTAGCAGCGGTCCTTTCAGCTGAGTTTACCCTGTTGTGGTGAACCACCTTTAGGAGGGTAGTAAGTGATTGATTTTGTTTTGTTTTACATTTCTTTGAAATTTATTTCTGCCAAGTTAGGTATTTTTCTTTTTTCGTTTTGCTGGTGTCAGGCAGGACACGGGATTTTTTAAATATTCATTTTCCTTAAGGAACCGAGATTAATTATGGCACAGTTCTTTTTTAGAGAAAGAACAGTGGAGTTTCACACTACAGAGGTTTGTCCAATTAGAGAGGTAATGCGGGGAGTGCCTCAGGTTGTTTCGGTTCACGAGATAAAAGGATTAACTCCATTACCGAGGCAGAAATATCAGTTGGTCTTGAAAACAATAGAGGCAAGAGAAAAGGTTTTGAAAGGGTTTTCTATTAGAAAAATAATGATCAAACCTGTGCAAATTGGTAACATACGCAAAATGGTTACTATTGACAGGTTTCCGGTAGAAATGTCTAATAATCCTGTCGAGAGTTTTTTTAACAAGTTTGGTTAGGTTGTTAAGATTCACAGGAAAGAATATGAGGAATGGCCAGGCATAGAAACAGGTATGTTGCAAATTCATATTGGCATGAAAACGCCCGTGCCAATCATCATCGATTTGATGGATCATAGGTTATTAATAAATTACCCAGGAGTTCAGAAAGTTTGCTTGAGCTGTGGAGGTAAAGACCATTTGGGAGCAGAATGCCAAAAATCACGTTGTTTTAATTGTAATGGCACGGGTCATATTATGGCCAACTGCCTTAATAATTGTAAAAAATGCGGTGCTTACACGCATAAATTCATTCAATGCCCGGAACGCACGTTTGCCGAAAGAGTTGCTTATGGGGGAGGAAAGTAAGTTTGCTTACTGTCCTTCGAGCGAGCCGCCAACAGATATGCCTAACGCTGAGAGCGCGGAAACTATAGGAGCGCAGAGGGGTGAGACGCAGATTAAAGAAATCACACCAACGTTTACAATAGCGTACGATATGTCGGTAACACAATCGGAACACGCAGAACTAACCGAGGATATGGAAGCGGAAAATACAGTACTAAATGTACATAAACGGGGGGGGGGGGAAAGGAAGAAATAAGCGGTAAAACTAAAAGAGCAAAAGGGGGAACAGAGGAAATTCAAGAAGAGACCGAAACAAAACAAATAGAGAGGGAAGAGGTATCAATTTTGTCAGGCGGTAAGAAAGATTGCAAAACACTTTCGGGGTCTGATTCGGATTCAGATGGCATACAAACGAGGGAATACGAAGGAATAGAATGGTTAAATGTAGTAGGAAACACAAAAGAACACAGGGAATATAGGCAAAGCTTGGCGGAAATTGTTAAAACTCGAGGAGAACCGAATTTTCTTTGGAATGAAACGAGGAGGGTCAAGTAGTTAATATTCAGTTCAATTGGGACGATTTCGTTATTTCCAATATTAAAAACAAGAATGTTGGAGATCTCACCGTGTTGCTCACCAGTAACAAGTTAAAGTTAAATGCCGAACATAGGAATATCTTAGCAGAAGTTCATAATGTCCGGAATAACATTTATGTCGTTAAATGTACAGGGTCCGAGAGCGATTAACAAACAAAGGATGATATGCAAATTATGATGAACATATGGGTTAAGATTTGGTTTCTACAAGAAACCCACTTCGCAAGTTTAGCAGACATCCAGCAGTTTTAAAACAGATACCGGTTGTTAGGATTTTGGACTTTTGGGAAAAAGCGATCCACTGTGGTGGTAATAGTAGTGGTTCCTCCAATTTTAGGGACTGTACGAATGGCGGGTAGAGATACAGAGGGTCGGGTTGTGGCAGTGGATTGGAGTTATAGGGGGCCCACAATTAGACTAATCTGTGTCTATAGTCCAAATTCCACTTTAGAAAGGAAAACTCTGTTTCAGGGGCTGGGCAACTATATGAGGGGGATGCCCTGAGTTATAATGCCAGGGGACTGGAACGGCGTTCCTGACCTCATTATGGACAAAATTGTGGCGGGTACACCGCATCATGGTACTGGGGGGGTTCGTGAATTAATCGAGGTTTGTACTAAATTGGACTTGGTAGACGTCTGGAGGGAAAAAAATCCGGGGAAACGAGCGGCCACAAGAATAGCCAATAATTTAGGAACTAGGATAGATCGCATTTATGCAACAAGACAGTGGAAGGATAAGATAACAATGATACGGCATGTGAAATTTGCGGGAGGTCGACAAGTTTCAGATCACATGGCAGTAATGTGGAAGGGAGATTTATTTACGAACATTAGTCTGGGTAAAGGCCATTGGAAGCTCAACCCAGCAGTTCTGGAGAGAGAGGACTGGGACTTTACAATAGTTATTAAAAATATAGTAGAGCAAAGTGGAAATGAGTGGGAAATGTTGGCGAAAATTAAAGAAAGTCCTAAATCATTTTATTACTACAGAATTAAGGAAAGAAACGAACAACGCAGAAATAGACTGAAAGATATCTTACAAGTAAAAAAAGGTCTCAGGCGTAGATAGCGAGGTTTTTCTCCCCAGTAACTGGGGTTTTTTCGTCCAGCAAAACAGGCAAATCGACCATAGAACATACGCAATTTACAGACACAAATACGGGTTAATGTATTTAATTACGGGCAACCCTAAAATAATAATTTGATTTTTATTTTTTTTACAAGAAAAAAGAATTTACCAACGGTGCGGGGATGAAAGGGCAACAGCGGAAGTACAAGCGATTATTGACGGTATAATATTGGAAGAAGAGAAAGAAAAGGCTCGAAAAATACAGCTGAAATTTAGGGTGGCTGATAGTCCTTCAGCTGCGTTTTGCCAAAGAAGACTAAAGCTAAATAATTTAGCCAAAACGGTTCAGGAAATTAAAGACGATGACAACACACATTCAACTGCGCTAACTATTATGAATAGTTTTGTAAATTACTATGAAAAAGACCTTGCTTTGCAGAAAAAAGAGAGAGAGAACACCATTTGGACGATTGGACAATTCACACCGGAGCAAAAAGCATTACAGGACAGGGAAATAATTATGGGCGATCTAACTGTGGCTCAAAAATCATTTAAATTATAACGCGTGCCGGGACCGGATGGTTTGGGGGTTGAATTTTATAAGACATTTTGGAACTTGTTAGCGCCTATTCTTCTGGCCGTCTTTAACAATTTTTTTCAGGAAGGGGTTGTACCCGAAGGCTTTTTAAATGTCTATACTACTTTCATTCGGAAGCATGGACGGGATTAAACGAAAATTGCTAACTGGAGACCTATAACGTTGTCTAATTGTGACTACAAAATATTTGCAAACATTTTGATAACTCAGTTAAAACGCGACGTAACCCAGGTAGTTAGAAGCATGCAGTGCTACAGAATACAGGGGAGGCGGATAGAATATAACCTTTGGCTATTAAAAAATATATTAAAATGTCGGAAAAGAAAGAGTTACAATTTAGCGTTAGTGGCAATCGACCTAGAAAAGTCTTTCGATAGAATCGACCACGACTACCTTTTCTCTATAATTAAAGATACGTAGCCGAGTGGTCAGGAGCGAGAGTGCATAGCACGCATTCCTTGAGTCGATCGGGGTACAAGCCCGTGACTACTAAATACGATAAATATTTGTATTGACGATTTATTGTAAACTCTGCTGACTTGGTTGTCGTGCCGGGGTATAAACAGAAAATTAATTAATTTATTTATACGAACATAGGATCTCAGTTGTTTACAGTCCTGAGAAATCTATATACACGTAGTAGCACACGTCTTTTGATAAATGGAGAAATTTCGAAAAACATTAAAATTGATAGGAAAGTAAAATAAGGATGTCCACTTAGTCCTTTGTTATTTACGTTAGCACTGGAACCACTACTGGGAAGAATAGACAGAACTGAGGCCATTCAGGGGATGCCAAAGCCGGCAGAGTAGTGTAAATGTATAGTGTATTCGGATGATGTTACCGCCACTCTCACTATGAGTTATGCGGTGGAAGAATTTATGTCACTCGTTACTTCTTTTGGTAAGAAGTCGAGGTCAAACATAAACGAAGACAAGACTAGGATCAAATTGCTAGGGGAATGGGTACATCGGCCTTTACCGCAACGAGAAGTGGAGTCCGATAAATCGATACAAATATTGGGAGTTCCGTTTAGAGAGAGTCCCATGCTACCCGTAGGAGGGCTCACCACTAAAATACGGGAAAGTTTAAAAGAGTGGGAAGTGGGACAATTTTCTTTTGAGAACAAATCCATTATTGTTAGAACCGTAATTCTTCCTATAATCTTATACAAGGTGTTTATAACAGGAATCACAGCTAGGACAATGAGACGATTTTACGTTTCAACATTTCAGTTTCTATGGGGACGAAAACGGCAAGAGATAGCGCAGAAATTTTTATTTTTGCCGTGGGAAGATGGGGTAATTATGCCAAAAATTAATTTGAGGTGTAACTGTAAGAGACTGTTGGATGTGGCTAATATGGTGCAATCTAACCATTTAGTAGCGGTACTGATAAAATATTTTATGGGATTTAATACAGCCTTAATTAAAGGCTGCAATTATCTAGGGCCAAAAGCAGAGACAATTCCTATATATTACAAAAAAATTCGGGATATGTGCACGCAGTTAAGGGAGAAAGATATAGATCCTTTTAAGGGTGGTTTAAAACGACTGTACTGGGCACTGTTTAACTCAGAAAATCCAGAAAAGCCAAATTTAGGAAACCATAATGCGCAATTGTTTTTTAAAAATCTAAAAATTGGCGGAAACTACCCATCGCGTATTGATTTTTCGTGGAGGGTTGGTTACAGAAATATACCAGTGAACGATATCACGTATAAATTTAGTCAGACAGGAAACAGATTATGCGAATTTTGTACCGAAATTGAAACAGTGTACCATTTATTTTATTACTGTCGATTCGCGCAGGAAGTTTGGAAAAGAATTTGTAGATTTTTGAGGATAAGACTGTTCACACTAGAGGAGGTAATTTACTTGCAATTCGATCATCCCTTGGGCAAGAAAAAAATGTTCCCGATATTTTTAATTACAGAGGCAAAATGTCATGTGTGGAAGCTTCGAAAACGGAAAAGGTTTGGGACCTTTAGGGGATATCTTTGGGACTTGAAACAAACAATGTCTGCTTCCATGCAAAGGTTTTTACAGTTGGAAAAATGGCGTTTAGGGTCTGATAAGTTTCTGAAAAGGTGGGGAGAGCCACCTCTTCTGTGCAGTTTGGTTGGAGATTAGGTTCATCTTAAGTACTGGTTTTAGTTATTTGGAGAAAAAAAAAAACACACCTGTGTTTTTTTTCGTTTATTACAAAATTCAGTTTTCTTGATAAAAATGTAGATCTCTTAGGCTCTCATCAAAACAGTTCCATGATATAGGTTTAAATTTTATAACTCATTTGTTTGGTTTAATAGACCTGGTACAATGTGTTATTTTTCACATTAAATTCACAAATATATTTGAAATGATCGATCGTCTGAATTAGGATTTTTCATGATTTAGGTTTGGATTTTATAATTCATTTGTTTGATTTAATAGATCTGGTCCAATGGGTTTTTTTTTCACATTAAATTCAGAATAGCCTTGAAACATGTCTGGGTGGTGGTACTCACTGAGAATAAGTAACAATAGTCTTCTCTATTAGTGAAGCGTTACTTATTCGAGGTAGTGCAATATCCTTCCACTTGTTCAGATTACGAACCGAAGGGGGCATAAATTCAAATTAAGAAAGGACAGAGGTAGAATAGATCTGCGGAAATTGGCCTTTAGCTAGTGGGTGGTTAATTGTTGGAACAAACTTCCATCTGTCGTTGTGGAAGTTGACAGGTTAAATAAATTTAAGGAGGAACTGGACAGGCATTTGGAGGGAATGATGTGATTTTTTTTTTTTTTTTTTGGCTGATGCTGCATAAGCTCATACACTTGCTTTCTTGCATCACATGCCACTACTACTAATATCATGGCAACTCGTTGTGAAGGCAGAGCACAATATGAGAAAGAGCAAATGATGCCTACAACAACTACTTTTTAGTTTCTTAAGAGTTGTCTATGATGTATCTACACACCGATATTATATAGATATTAAACTCTTAATGTATTATGCGTTGTGCATTTAGTTATTTTGAATACTATATTATTATAAATTTTGATTGCTAAGGCTTTTTAATAAAAGTTAAGACTTTTAGATTTCTTCATGATTTACTTTTATTCATATTTCCAGGCTTGTTGCCTAATCAAATTTGCCTATTTTGCTAATGTAATTCATATTCTAAGAACCAGGGATGCGCTAGGGTTTGTAGAGCCAGGGACAATACAGTGTGTGGGACTGGTGATTAGTATTCATAGCAGTCTATTATAAGAGTAAGAAAATTAATTATAACTATATCATATTGCTGCTGGTTACTGTCTTACTGATCTGTTGTTGAATATAGCAGGAGCTTTTTTAAGACATAAGCGAAAGCCTTTTTTTAGGGATGAGTTACTTAAAAAGACGCTCTTATTTTTTTCAATGTTGGATTACTAAGGTACAGTAACTAGCAGTTATTGGGCTATAATTAATGTCAGTGTTATAATCATACATCTTAACTGTATTTAATACCCCTCTCTGTATTCTATTATTGCTTTTTATCCAGTGAAGCAATCATATGAGTAGATGCAGGAAGTGAGATGCTTAAAAAGAAACTCTTGATATTTGGCTATTTAGCTTTATGATTAAAAATAATTTATAATTGTTTATAATTTAGAATGAATACTAATTATATAGTATGTATCCTACAAGAACTGTCATTATGATAGCACGAGAATGCTATCATAATGATAGCAGTATAGATGTAGAAAAACTTGTGTAGAAGTTTTCTCTATATATTTTTCAAGACAGCCACATAGGGTCAGAACAGTTCTAAATAGAATAAACTTTATGGGAATTTGAGATTATTCTCAAATTACATATCAAAAAAATCCTTACATATCAAAATGGTTATGATTAAGTGGGTTCTGAATTCTATGTTCTATATTCTTGGGTTCTGAATTCCAAATTAAAATGAGCAAAAACCATTATCCAGCATTTATCTGCAATAAAAATATACAAGTGGTTCCAATCGTTCAGTATTTCTACATTACATTACATGTTTGATCATATTTTGTGTAATTAGTCATTAGGAAAAAATTTTATTTTTAGTAATGATTCCAATATTTAGCCATTTTTAAATATTGTTAATCATTTTTATAATTAAATTATTTTTTAAGTTATTTAAAAAAAAATGTATGTGAATAACATAAAAAATATATGTTCCACATTGTAATCAGAACCTGCTACACTATTGCATATTCAAGTACAACATTATTTATAACCTACTTTTTAATGCATGGTGGATTGCAACACTTAAGTATGCCAGAACAGGAGACTAAGCAAAATTTGAGAATGCAGAGATAGTTGAAATGCAATACAAAGCATGACCTACTCTTATAATTTGTGTGGTGCCTCTGTAGCCAGGTGGGAAGGAGCAGCAGTGCTTAGCACACGCTTCTTGATTAGAGCGGGGTTCAAGCCCGTCACCACGAAACACGGTGGATGTGGAAAGGTCAGGGAATGACCACTGCATATCCCGCAGCAATATGGCCTTAATTGCTAATGCTCCTAAAAACCAAATAGCAAAATAGCAAATAACTCTATAATTTGTATAAAATTATTGAAAGAATTAAATGTATTGAAACAAAAATAGAATCTATTTAAAGAGGAAAAATTATCTTGAAAAGGAGATCTGTACGGAAGTCGAGGCCTGAAGCTTATCAAACTGTGGCTCAGAGTTAAATGATTTTGTAATAACTGAGATCAAAGTGGAAGAGAAATTTTTTAAGTTGAACATAACAAAAGGCACCTGGAATGGATGGGATCCATCCAGTTATATTAAAGGAAGTAAGCAAACCGTTAGCCATAATTAATGAAGCTTCCTTGGACTCAGGGGAGGTCCCCATGGACAGGAGTGTGCAAATGTGTCCTCAATTCACAAAGGGGATCTAGGAGCAACAGGAGTAATTAGCATTAGCATTAGTAGAGGCATATGATGCAAGAAAGCAAACTTATGGCAGCATCAGCCAGAATAAAAAAAAAAAAAAAAATCCACTTCACCCCTCTGTTCGTTCGAAACACCTGTCCAGCTGAGCCTTAAATTTATTTAGGCTATCAACTTCCACAACAAGGGTTGGGAGTCTGTTCCACCAACCAACAACTACCCGGTGGCTAAAGGCAATTTTCCGCACATCTATCCTACCTCTGTCTTTCCTCAATTTCAATTTTTGCCCTCTCATTCTGAGCAAGAAGCAGAATCCCATCAGCATTGAGCATGCTCAAACCATTCAAGGCTTTATACACCTCTATAAGATCACGTTGCCGGTGCCTAGTTTCCAGACACTGTAATTTGCAAAACTTAACCCTTTCTTCGTAAGAGCAACCCTTTGTTCCATTCACTAACCTTGTTTCCCTTCTCTGTACTCATCCCAGCAGCTCTACATCCTTCTTGAAATGAGGCCTCCAGACCCATATACAGTACTCAAGGTGTGGCCTGACCATTGCCTTATACAAGGGAATAATCACCTCCTTATCCCTGCTAGAAACATTCCTGTATATCATTGATAAGACACCATGAGTAACCCTTGCAGCCCGTCTACACTGCTCAGAGAACTTCATATATGCCTGCAGCATTACCGCCAGGTCCTTTTTATTCTATACCACTGTCAGTGTAGTACCACAGAGTTGATACGTTGCTATGGGGTTGCTGTTTCCCATATGTAGTATTTTACATTTGTCAATGTTAAACTTCATTTGCCACATCTCAGCCCGTCTGCTCAACCTTTCCAGATCCTGTTGCAGCAGCATAGCATTAGTAGTGTCCTTAACAACCCTGCCAACTTTTGTATCGTCTGCAAACTTGGACATTAAGCTTTAGATATCATCATCAATATTATTTATAAATACAGAAAACAATAATGGACCCAGCACTGAACCCTGAGGACTCCACTGATAACATTAGTCCACGATGAGCAGTGTCCATTGATTACCACTCTCTGTCTTCTCCCCCTGAACCCCTTTATCCCTAGAAGCAATTTGCCTCCAATGCTACACTGCTCCAATTTGTGCAGCAGTCTTCCATGTGCAACAGTATCAGAAGCCTTTATAAGATCCAAGTATATAATATCAAATTTATTCCCTGCATCCAGTTCTGTTGTGACTGTATCATAGTAGCCAATCAAATTGGTCAGGCAAGACTTCCCCTTAATAAAACCATGGTGTGTCCGAGCTATAACTGAAGTCTTGTCTAGATGATCCTGCAGTGCTTCTTTATCTTTAACCAGTGCCTCCATTAATTTTCCTGGAACAGAAATTAAACTCACAGGTCTATAATTACTTGTTTCAGCCCTTGACCCTCCTTTGTGAATTGGGGTCACATTTGCACATCTCCAGTCCATGGATACCTCCCCTGAGTCCAAGGAAGCTCTCATAATTATGGCTAATGGTTTGCTTACTTCCTTTGTTTCCTCCTTTAATATAACTGGATAGATCCCATCCACCCCAGATGCCTTTCTTGCGCTTACCTTCAACAATTTCTCCTCCACTTTACTCTCAGTTATTACAAGATTATCTAGCTTACTGCCAGAGTTGAATACACCTCTGGCATTCCCCTAGCTGAATAACTCCTCATGTGTGAATGTTGATGCAAAATATGCATTTAGTTTGTTAGCTACTTGAGCAGGATCATCAACAGTTGAACCATCGATATCAAGTGGACCAATCTGATTCATCCCCCTCCTTCTAGAGTTTACATAAATAAAGAACTCTTTGGTGTTTTTCTTTGCATCCCTTGCCAAAGATTTCTCGTAATCTGCCTTTGCCTGCTTACCTTCATTTGTAACTTTGTTACAGGTCAACTTATATCTATCATAGGCTTCTGTGTCACGTGTTAATTTATATGTATCCCAAGCATTTTCTTCTCTGCCATGTCTCATTAGTTCATCTGACATCCATTTAGGCCTAAACCTTGAACAATATTTCTTAGTTGGTATGTAAAGCCTAGTAGCTTCCAAGATAAGTTCTTTGAATGCTTCCCATTTTGCATTTGCTGTTGGTAACATCATCAGTTGGTCCCACTGTATACATAGTGTAGTATTGATAATTAGATAGTGTAGTATTGGTAATTAATTAATTAATTAATTAAACGATTTATTAATCTTTTAATTTTCATTGTTAATGTCAATATCATGTCTTTTTTCAATATCTTTGTTCTTTGAGGTTGTCACAGGCATTTTCTCAGATATGCCAGACAAGCTGTACTTGCTATCTGGAAGTCTAAAATGTTGTTGGAACTGATACTTGGGTGATATTCTAGTCACGTGGACCCAAATTCGGCGAATTCCAGATGGTTTGTAACAGCCAAATCCTCTGCTTGCACCTTCATGATAGTGGGATTTTTAGTAATCCTCAGTATAACCTACATGCACAAGCACACTGTTGGTGACCACCCAGGTGTGAATCAATGTAAGCAGTGGTTGAGGTGTGGCGTTCTTCCACAGCACATGGAGGAATGCCATCCCCTCTGTGTTATCAGGCAATACTAGGAGGTAGATGACTCTCATCAACCGGTGCAATACCGGTTGTACTTTGCTTATTAGAGGCTTGAAGTGGTGGAACCCATGTTTAGTCTCCAGAGCTAAGTTCTGGTCAAACGTTCCCCCATCTCTTCCATCATGCAGTATGACTGGTGATTTTGAGGTTATGATGAACATAATGGCGATCCAATCTTCCTTACATTTCGAGGGTACAACTCTAAAATGGTGTTCGCAGGCCAGCTGCTAGTTAGTACACCGGACCGAACTTATTGGTAACTGTTTAGGAGACTTCCAGATCATCTATTGTATAATCGTGCTACCTCTATTCTGCCAGATAGTGACTAGAGGGAGTCCAAGTAGTGTGTATGTGGGAGGGGGGATATTGTCAAGGCCATGTTATGACAAGGAACTGGATATATTCTTACTATGTGTACACCATATCCAAAAATTTCAGTACTTCATACAAGACGTCCCCACCCCCACTTTTCCTTACTATTGAATACACCATGAATTATCAAACTAATAGAATGTTTGTTTGTTTGTTGTTTTTTTTGGAGCATTAGCAACTAAGGCCATATTGCTCCGGGATATGCGTTGGTCATTCCCTGATCTTTCCGCATCCTCCGTATTTGGTGGTGATGGGCTTGAACCCAGGTCTAATCAAGAAGCGTGTGCTACGCACTGCTCCTCCTTCCCACCTAGCTACGGAGTCGCCTCCACTAACTAATAGAATAAGCTTATCTGCGAAAAGATCTAAACCTCCGAAACACTTCCCATTTCATTTCACAAATATACGTGGTCCAATGCTATCCATTTCCACTTGCAGTCTGCCAAACCCCTTGTACTTTTTCTGACAGAATCTCTGTTATCAGTTCATTCACTACTGATCATTTCAGTTGTCCAAATTATTCGCTGTACGATTCCTTTCTCCTCAAAGGTGGTACTTGTGCATATCTGCGTTCTGATATTCCCTGTCAGAGACTTGGTAATTTGGAATCTCCACTTTTCGATCTTCTCTGGCTTAAAATCTCTTACCTCATTGTTCCCAACTCCACTAATCACTTGGAGCTCTTTGACCTCCTCTCTTTGCAACTTGACTTTTTCCAGTCCAACTTTCCTAAGAGTGAGGTAATTTTCCTTGGTGATTTTAATGATCACAACTCTACCAGGCTTCCGTTTTCTGGTCACACCTGATGCTGGGGCTTTTGCAATTACCAATGACCTTGCACAGATTGTTCATTTACCTACAAGAATACTGGAGAATCCTGACCATACAGCCATGCTTGATCTTTTTCTCACAAACAACCCTTCTAAGTACACATTCGAAGTCAGTGGTCCTTTAGGCACCTCAGATCACAACTTGGTGATCCTCTCTTCTCCAATGGAGCCTTTATCTCATGGCTATTCCAAACCTCGTATTGCTTGGCATTACAAGAATGCAAAATGGAATGACCTGCGAGACTTCTTTTCTTCTTTTCCTTGATTGAACTATTATATCAAAACTTCTGATGTCGACATTTGCTCAGATCAAGTGTCAGTGTAATATCCTTGTGGGAATGGAATCCTTTATCCCACACTCCATTTTAAAATCTTGTACTTTATTTAGACCTTGGTTTTCCAGTAAATGTGCTAAGGCTGTTCAAGAGAAGAATGTCGCATATCGTAATTGGCTTGTTTCCAATTCTTCACTTTCATTTTCTGCCTACACCAAAGCTCGCAACAATTGTAAAGCAGTTATTAATCCGTCCAAACTAGATTTTGAACAGGCTAAGAGTAGAAACTTGCTTCTTGCACTAATGGTAGCCGAGCATTCTGGTCTCTTGACAAAGCTATTGGCCGCAACCTTTGCCCATCTCTGCTCCCACCTCTGTTAAAACCACATGGTTCTGTTGTCACTTCAGCCAAGGATAAAGCTGACCTGCTAGCATCGCATTTTTCTTTCAACTCATGTATTAACGATCTTGGTAAAACACCTCCCAACATTCCCGAAATGCTCCATTCAATGCGTCGTATGGTTTTCCATCAAAAGGATGTTAGAAGAATTTTGACGAATCTTGTTGCTAATAAAGCTCCTGGTCCTGATGGTATTTCTCCACTTGTTCTCTAAACATGTGTTCCTGAACTTACTCCTGTTCTTTAATGCTGGTATTCTCAAAGGTTCATTTCTTTTCCCCACTCTTTTCCTCTTGTATATTAATGACCTTCTTCCATTGAGTCGAAATCCTATCCATAGTTTTGCCGATGATAGCACATTGCATTCCGCTTTCCATTTTGAGAAACCTTGCCCTTCTCAATCGGCTTCATCTTCTCGAATATCTGCTACGAATTCCTTAAATTCCAATCTCCAGGTAATTCTTCAGTGGGACAAAGACAATTTAGTTGATTTCAAACCTTCTAAAATTCAGGTGCTCCTATGCACATCTGTGTTGACACTCCGATTTGTATGCAAAATAATATATCTCTTTTGGGGATTACCCTGACTTCTATTCTCTCTTGGCACATGCACATTACAAATATTGCTTCTTCTGCATATAAAAAACTTGGTTTGCTCTTTTGCTCTTGGCGTTACTTTTCTTCCCAACAGCTATTTACACTGTACAAATTGCAAATCCGCATGGACTATTGTTCCCACATCTGGGGCTGTGCCCCCAAAACCTCTCTCAGGCTTCTAGATTCCATTCAGAAGAAGGCAGTTAGGTAAATTAATGACTCCTCTCTAACAGAGTTTCTCCACTCGCCGTCTCATAGACGTACTGTTTCTGCTGCATGACTTTTCTACAGATACTTCCATGGGCACTGTTCTTCTGAATTGGCTTCTATAATTCCCGCGCTCTTGTTGAAAACAGTCCGAACACATGCCGCCACCAGCCAAAATCCATTTACTGTCCAACTTCAAACTCACAGAACCAACTTTTCATCTTACTCATTTATTCATTCTGGAATAAACAAGGAAGGTTGTTCATATGGAGGAAGGTTGTACCAGAAAACTGCCGTTTTTTGGAACAACCTTCCTCTCTATGTATTTCTTGAAAATTACAGTCTACAGAAGTTCAAGTCTAGTATCAACAAATATCTTCTTTCGTCTTCTCAACCTCCAACCCAAGCAAGGTACCAAATACCTATTAGATAGATAGATTAGATAGTATTTGTTTTCATAAAAAAAAAAAAAAAAAAATTCAAGCAGCAAAGCAACAGGCACAAAGTAGTAGGAGTGCTCTCACTCGGGGGAGAACACCAAGGTGGAAGATTCTCCAACGCATCACAGCCAAAAGAAATGTGCAACTTGTGAAATATTTGCGGAATTCTGGAACAGGACATGACCTAGCGAAGGAGGATGTCTTTGTGTGTGCTACGTGCAGAGAGCGTCAAGAAATTAGGTGCCACCTCAGCATTCTAATGTGTGCTTATGAGAGTTCGAAAGTCGGGCAGATGCCCTTGAAGGTATTAAAATGGGGGACCCATCAAGCTCTCAGCTGCCCAAATCAACGCCAGAACTCACTCTTGTGCATCAGTCAACAAGGCGGAATCTCCAAGACAGAATGCACTGGTTAGTTATTGTCGGTGACTCTATTGTCAGTGAGACGGTAAAAAGAATAATTGTGATGGATAGTGTAAAAATGATATGTGGTACAGGACCAGAGTATGTCTACAAAGGGCAAAATTTGATGATGTTGTACAACAGATATAATCTTTTAAAGGCACAAACGGTTATATTGTTGTACCCGTGGGCACTAATGACATTAAGAGTAGATCTGCAGATTTACTTAACAAGTATAAGTCAATGCTGAAATAAAGTCGTGAGTTAGGGTTAAATTTGAAAGTGTCTGCAATTCAAGTGTCTGTCGAGACACGAGGGGAGAGAGTATATGAACCTTCTCAATAAATCATGGGGAAAATTTTTCTTAGCATGGTCTGTGCTTGTTAACAAGAGAGACTGCTTTTACAGGGATGGGATACACACAAATAGAAGTGTGCAGAGTGTTTGCTGATGATATCGAGGCAGCATTAGGTGGGTCGGAAAACTGCTAGCTTGGTAATGTGTTTATTTGTTTCACGGACTGGTGGGAGTCATCAAGAAAGAAATAAATACATGAGCTGTGTTATTTCACTAAGAATAAGAATAGGTGCAATGTATACTTGCATGCACACCAATGCTAGATGTATAGTAAATAAATTTGATGAATTTGAAGTACTGATCAAGACAACAAAAGCGGATATTGTTGGGATATCAGAGACGTGGTGTCACACAGATATTAGGAATGCAGAATTGTAATTTCTGCATTACTAATATAGGAGGGATTAAGAGAAAAATAAAATTGTTGATATTGGAGGGATTAAGAAAAACACAAACCTTGAGTATTGTATACAGATCTGGAGGCCTCATTTTAGGAAGGATGTAGAGCTGCTGGAATGAGTACAGAGAAGGGCAACAAGATTATTGAATGGAACAAAGGGTTGCTCTTTTGAAGAAAGGCTTAAATTTTACCAAATTACAGTATCTAGAGACTAGGCACCTGAAAGGTGATCTAATTGAGGTGTATAAGGCCTTGAATGGTTTAAGCAAGCTCAATGCTGATGAGATTCTTCCTATTGCCCAGATTAATCGCCAGAGTGAACATAAATTTAAATTGAGGAAAGGCATTTGTATAATAGATGTGCTGAAACTTTTCCATTAGCCAGCGGGTTATTGATTGCTGGAACCATGTTCCATCTGTTATTGTAGAAGTTGACAGCGTAAATAAATTCAAGGCAGAACTAGACAAACATTTAGAGTTAATGGATGGAAGAAACAGGAAGTTTTTTTGTTTTTA
Organism: Mastigoproctus giganteus; assembly: GCF_048544385.1. Lineage (NCBI taxonomy): Eukaryota > Metazoa > Arthropoda > Arachnida > Uropygi > Thelyphonidae > Mastigoproctus > Mastigoproctus giganteus. The sequence continues at coordinate 223,126,566 of NC_143583.1, forward strand.
TTACTTTATTTTTTATTTATTTATTTATTTATTTTTTTGGCTGATACTACATAAGCTTACTTTCTTGCATCATATGCCACTACTAATGCTAATGCTCATGTTGATACGAAAACAATGGCGGCAAGTTCGAATGCTACTGTCTAATGCAACTGTGGTTTTCTATTGAATTACAAGGCCGAGTAAAGAAGAAAATGCACTGAATTAATCAGAAAATCACAAAAAAAAGTACTATACTACTAAATTTAAATCAAAAGTTATACAAAAACAATTACAAATCAATAAATAAAAAAAAGTCAACTTAGCAGCTTTGAATGCACCTGGCCTCATCTATACTCCTAGCTTTGCTGCACATGCAAGCATAAGTGCACCTGTTCGTACTGTTATTTATCCTAATGCATCCCATGCATTTACATGTTCCATGGTGACTCCTAGCAGTTCTTGAAATTCCCAGCACCTTGCTTTCCAGGCTGCTGCTCATTCCAATAGAAGCAGTGCAAGAATCACTTTCACCTCTGTAAGTGTAATCTATTAATCTGTGTATCTCACCCACAGCAGTTTTCCAATGCACCTAGCACTGCCTTGATAGCATCAGCAAATATTCTTGCCCCCTTTCTGTTTAAGTGTATCCCATCCCAGTAAAAACATTCTCCTGTTAACAAGGACAGACCATGCTGGAAAAAATTCTATAATTGAGCAGTTATGTCTTTTAAAATTGCTTCATATTTGATTTTATTACAGTGGAACTTCTGTTTAACAAACTGCTTTACAGTGGTATATTTTTGAATTCCCCTTGGTAACCACATTTAAAATAGCTTCTGTTGAACGAAGAAAATTTCCATGTATGAAACAGATTAGGACAGACAACTTTGTATGTATTGTTCTCACCTCTGGCCTTCAGGCAATTTAGGTAATTAGAAAGCGCGAATTACGCGTGAAAGGGATTAGCGTTTCACAATGTTAGTGGTGCCCATAAAACCTATTCAGTCACATACTGAGAAGTTTCGCTAGTCATACTTTCCGTAGGCAGTCAGAGGATTAAGTATATTCCCAACATGGATGATAGCTTCTGGTCAACCTGTGTTTTGGTTCCCCTTTACTCCAACAAACAGGCATATATTTTTCAGAGAAGTGAGTGAGCCACACTTTCCAGAAAATTTCTCCTGTATATGTTTACATGGTCACAGTAGCTGAATATCCATGTGATTCCGACATTTTCAACAGTATTCAAAGAACTATGACAGCAGCAAAGTAGAGGGGGGAGGGGATTGAGGCAGCTAAGATATTATATAAACTTTACGAAGATGAAATTTTAGCAGATTTTGAAACTTTGTAAAGGCTTTCACTGTGTAGAAAATTTTCTAAAATATAATGGCGTACAGGCAATAATAAAAAAAAAAAAAAAAAATACTGTATGCATTATATCACTAATCTCCAAAAAACAAACCCAAATTAAGGATGATAAGGATTGATAAAGAACATGATATGGAAACTATAAAGATCAGTATTGCGTTTGGGCCACAATGAGCAGCTTGTAGCTTGCGGATGGCAATTCCGGATTGGAAGAATTATCTCACTTTATGCAAACAATTTGAATCAGAAGACAAATATTCCAGATTATAAAATTAACTTTTAAATCTGGAATTTCTTAACCATTTAGCACTAATGATTGGCATCCTGCAGGAGCTCTCTTACCTTCCAGAAGATTTACAAAATCACTATGGTAAAAGCATATAAATTAATTATTCGAACTATTAATGCTATTGCTAATTTGAAAAATTCTGAAGGAAATTATGAAGCTAAACTTGAGAGCATGTTGAAGTGGAAAGAATTTGAAGGAATCAAAACCGAAAGGAAGAACACATTTAAAACATTACTCCGTGACAAGTTATTAAATGCATTGTTTTATCCTTAAAGGACAAGTTCTTAATACAACAGAGTGATTTTAAATTAAATAAAAAAAATAATGATACTATTGAAGATGAGGAATTGAAAGAAATTTTAAACATTGCTACCTGGAATCGTGGAATATGAAAGAACTTTCGTCTCCATGGCAAGACGGCGAAAAATAAATAAAAAAATTAAGTTTTCTGATAAAATATGAAATAAAAATTAATGGTTTTAGAGATTTTGTCGAAGACAGTTTATCTTTAAAATCGAGTGAAATTCCCTGTTCAATTAAGAAAGCCGGAAATATCTTTTAAACCATTGCAATTAATAGCTAGGCGAGCTACACTGAAGCTAGGCGAGCTTTCAGCATAATAAATAATATTGTGTGAATGAATGAGTAATGTTGACAATTAAACATGTTGCAGATTATGTGATAACCATATTTCTAAATGGAAAACCATTGCTTCTATTTGATCCAGAACGTTATGTCAATTCATTCCTCTGTAATCATCGCTCAGCTATTGAGCAAAACAGAAGATCGACAACAAATATTAATAAAATAAAGAATATTTGTTTGAATTAAGAATTTTTCTTGAATATTTGTGTAATAAGCACTTCCTAATTCATTTCACAAATATACGTGGTGTCAATTCTAACCTCAACGACGTCCATTTCCAATTGCAGTCTCCCAAACCCCATGTACTTTTTCTGACAGAATCTCAGTTATCGGTTGATTCAACTACTGCTCATCTCAGATGCCCAAATTATTCGCTGTATGATTCCTTTCGCCTCAAAGGTGGTACTTGTGCATATGTCCGTTCTGATATTCCCTGTCAAAGACCTGGCAATTTGGAATCTCTTCTCTTTGATCTTCTCTGGCTTAAAATCTCTCTACCTCATTGCGTCAAATTCATCTGTTGTCTCTACCGTTCTCCCAATTCCACTAATCACTTGGAGCTCTTTGACTTCCTCTCTTTGCAACTTGACTTTCTCCAGTCCAACTTTCCTAACAGTGAGGTAATTTTCTTTGGTGATTTTAATGTTCACAACTCCAGCTGCCTTCCGTTTTCTAGTCACACCGACCCAGCTGGTCGAGATGCTGAGGCTTTTGCAATTACTAATGACCTTGCACAGATTGTTCATTTACCTACAAGAACACCGGATAGTCCTAATCATACAGCCAATAGGCTTGATCTTTTTCTCACAAACAACCCTTCTAAGTACACGGTTGAAGTGAGAGGTCCTTTAGGAACTTCAGATCACAACTTGGTGATTGTCACTTCTCCAATGGAACCTTTATCTCATGGCTATTCCCAACCTGGTGTTGTTTGGCATTACAAGAATCCGCAAAATGGGATGACCTGCGAGACTTCTTTTCTTCTTTTCCTTGGTCAGATTACTGTTTCAAAACTTCTGATGTCAACGTTTGCTCAGATCGTGTCAATGAAATTATTTTTGCAGGAATGGAATCCTTTATCCCACACTCCACTTTAAAATCGTCCTTTATCTAAACCTTGGTTTTTTCAATAAATGTGCTAAGGCTGTTGAAGAGAAGAATGTTGCCTATCGTAATTGGCTTGTTTCTAATTATCCAGTTTCATTTTCTGCCTACACCAAAGCTCGCAACAATTGTAAAGCAGTTATTAATCAGTCCAAACTAGAGTTTGAACAGGCTAAGAGTAGAAAACTTGCTTCTTGCCCTAATGGTAGCCGAGCATTCTGGTCTCTTGCCAAAGTTATTGGCCGCAACTTTTGCCAATCTCTGCTCCCACCTCTGTCCAAACCAGATGGTTTTCTTTCCACTTCAGCCAAGGATAAAGCTGACCTGCTAGCATCCCATTTTTCTTCCAACTCATGTATTAATGATCTTGGTAAAACACCTCCCACCATTCCCAACACGTTCCATTCAATGCCTCCTGTGGTCTTCTGTCAAACGTATATCAGAAGGATTTTGATGAATCTTGATGCTAAGAAAGCCCCAGGTCCTGAGGGTATATCTCCACTTGTTCTCAAAACCTGTGGTTCTGAACTTACTCCTGTTCTATGCCGCCTTTTTTCGCTTTCTTATTCAAAAGGTGTTTTTCCTTCTGCTTGGAAATTTGCTCATATCCAGCCAGTTCCTAAAAAGGGTGGCAAATCCCTCCCATCCAGTTATCGTCCCATTGCAATTACTTCTACTTTTTCTAAAGTAATGGAGAAATCAATTAACCGCCAACTCTTAAACTACCTAGAAACTTTCCGTCTGATCAACGATCGCCAGTATGGATTCCGTCAGTGTCGATCCACTGGTGATATTCTGTTTTATGTTGCCCATTTGTGGACTAATGCAATGGAAAGATTCGGTGAAACACAAGTAGTTGCTCTTGACATCTCAAAGGCTTTTGATCGTGTTTCGCATAAAGGTCTTCTAAACAAGCTTCCATCTTATGGTTTGCCGAATGTTTTTAGTAATTGGTTATCCAGTTTTCTCTCTGATCGCTCACTGAGGGTGATGGTAGATGGCTCTCTGTCTTCTAACTTCTCCACTAATGCCGGTGTCCCCCAAGGTTCAGTTCTTTCCCCCACTCTTTTCCTCTTGTATATTAATAACCTTCTTCCATTTACTGGAAATCCTATCCATAGTTTTGCCGATGATAGCACATTGCATTCCACTTTCCATTTTGAGAATCCTTGTCCTGCTCAATCAGCTTCAATTTCTCGAAAATCTGCTACCAATTCCTTAAATGCCGATCTTCAGGTAATTCTCCAGTTGGGCAAAGACAACTTAGTTGATTTCAACCCTTCTAAAACTCAGTCTTATCTTATATCTTTCAAAAAGGATTCTTCTGCTCCTATGCTTATCTTTAGTGACATTCCGATTTCTAGGAAAAATGATATATCTCTTTTGGGGATTACCCTGACTTCTAATCTCTCTTGGCTCAAGCACATTACAAATATTGTTTCCTCCGCATCTAAAAAACTAGGTTTTCTCTTTCGCTCTAGGCGTTACTTTTTTTCCATACAGCTGCTTACTCTGTACAAATCGCAAATCCGCCCTGCCATGGAATATTGTTCCCACATCTGGGGTGGTACCCCCAAAACCTCTCTCAGGCTTCTTGATTCCATTCAGAAGAGGGCAGTTAGGTTAATTAATGATTCATCTTTAACAGAGTCTCTCCACTCGCTGTATCATAGACGTACTGTTTCTGCTGCATGTCTCTTCTACAGATATTTCTATGGGCACTGTTCTTCTGAATTGGCTTCTATAATTCCCGCTCTCTCTTTAAAAAGAGTCCGAACACGTGCCACCACCAGTCAACATCCATTTTCGTTCCAACTTCAAACTCACAGAACCAACTTTTCATCTTCTTCGTTTATTCATTCAACTACCATTTTCTGGAACAACCTTCCTTCATACATATATCCTGAAAATTACAGTCTACAGAAGTCCAATGTCAACAAATATCTTCTTTCGTCTTCTCAACCTCCAAACCACGCATGGTACTAAGTACTATAGGTTCTAATACGTCTCGTGTTTGGGGTTTATACAGGGTGTTTCAGTTAAACGTTTCAGAACTTCTAAGAGGGGTAGGGTACATCCTGACAACTCGAAATCATATAGCAATGTGGGGTCGGAAATGCTTTCCTGAAGCGGTGTTGTACACAGAAGCACCATAAAGAAAAGAGACCGTAAGTGAGAAATAGTTTTAATAATACATGAAAAGAAGCAAAAGGTACATGGATTAAAGTAAGTGTTCGAAGTTTCTTCCACGGGCTACAATGCACGCCTCACATCTCCGACGCATGGACATCCGAACATTCTGGAATACTCCAGGCGAATTTCGAATTTCTTCGGCAGCTACTGCGATTCTTGCAACCAGCTCCTCAGCATTGTCAACAGGGGTGTCATAAACTAGCGATTTCATATGACCCCAGAAATAAAAATCAAGACATGATAGGTCGGTGACCGAGCAGGCCAACGCACGGGACCACCACGTCCGATCCACTGTTGACCAAATGTGACATCCAGGTAGTGACGAACATCTCCGCTATAATGGGCAGGGGCTCCATCGTGTTGGAACCACATTGTCTGTTGCGTCGATGCAGAAATCTGTTCATCTCTCAAAAGTTGTGGCAATACTTGCTGCAGAAAGATCAAGTAGATAGGTCCGGTTAGACGACGCGGTAACAGGTAAGGTTCGATGAGGTGATCTCCCATAATACCGGCCCATACATTGACCGAAAATCGAATCTGTGCTGCACGAATCTGATCTCCCATAATACCGGCCCATACATTGACCGAAAATCGAATCTGTGCTGCACGACGTCGTATTGCATGCGAGTTCTCGACCGCCCAGATATGGTCGTTATGCGTGTTGAAAATTCCTTCCCTTGTGAAGGATGCCTCATCGGAAAACAACACTTCAGCAGGAAAAAGGGGATTTGTAGCACATTTTCCAAGGTACCACTGTGCGAAAGCAATACGAGGTGCATAATCCTCCGGTTGCTGTGTCTGGACACGCTGCACGTGAAACGGATGCATGTCTTGTTCTTGGAGAATCCTGCAGACGCTGCAATGGGAAACCCCGACTGCGTTTGCTAGACTTCGTGTACTCGTTCTTGGATTCCCCTGTACATGCTGCAGCACATTCTGTTCGACGGCTGGAGTCCGTGCTGTTCTTACCCTGTCCCTGTCAGCTCTTTCAAATGAACTTCTCTCAGCTAACCTCTGGTGCAGTCTTGCAAAGAAATTATGACTGGGAATACGCCTCGTCGGATATCGTTCCGCGTACAAACGCTGTGCGGCTGGCCCACTACAACACCGCTTCAGGAAAGCATTTCCGACCCCACATTGCTATATGATTTCGAATTGTCAGGATGTACCCTACCCCTCTTAGAAGTTCTGAAACGTTTAACTGAAACACCCTGTATACATAAAAAAAAATAATAATAAATAAATAAATCACAGATTACACGAAATAATTTTATTTCGTGTAATCTGTGATTTTTGTGTACCTTTTCTAGTGGTAGCTTAGGCTACCAAAATGTTTAGTAGGATTTTAAATTTGACTTGGCGCATTATGGCCTTACCTGCCAATGCGCCATTTAAAATCAAACCAAACCAAACCTTTTCTAGAATAGTTTGTTTTTATATCGTGGATTGTTTTGTGATAGTTTTTATGTTATTTGTGATATGGAAAATATTTCATGTTATTTTTTATTTTCAATATTAAAATTTTATCATGAAAAAAACGTTTTCAATATATTTCCCTAGCTGTTAAAAAAAAATACGAATAAAAAAAGTTACGGATGTGCCGAGCACACACGGTAGATGGTTTATGTGAAATCGTCCTTTTCATTTCTTTTAGGATTTTGATTGATTACAAAATAAAAGCTTCTTTATTGTAAATATTTTATTGATCATTCACAAATTTCATAATGTCTGGAAGACAAGATACAATGGATTTATGATAGCTAAAGTAAGTGATGTATACTTGCAATTGCAACTCTGGAAAACAGCATCGATTGAAGTACCGATCTTGTAGTTGAAGCGACATACGCAGATGTTAGGGGCACCTAACAATGGAATGTAACAAAAATGCGAGATGAAAAAAAGAAATTGTTGACAAATATTTGTATTGTTGCAGTCATATAACAAATACTTGTATTGTCGTATGATAAACACTTGTATCATACTTACTGCAGTAGTAACTTCAGAAAGTATGATTGTGGTGTCATACTATTCAAAAATTCTAAAAAGTTAGAACTCCAGACACTATCCAGGTATCATCGTAAGGGGAGGCATGAATACCAGGTTTTTAATTTTTTTTTTTTTTATATAGATCTAGGAACATTATACACATACACATGACACAATATAATAGCGTAACACATACACATGACACAATATAATAGCGTAACACATACACATGACACAATATAATAGCGTAACACATACACATGGTTAAGGGGGTAATATACCCATCTGTCCACCCCCTGAATCTGCTCCTAACTCGAGATATCATACTGGTCATGAAAAATGCGTCGCATGCTCTAATCACACTACTAGTAGTGCAAGCATGGGAAGCACCTCTGGTGGAAGTTGCTCATGATGTTACTTCCGTGACCAATCAAATGTACTCAGTAGAAGGTAGGAAAAACTGCGAGCCTATTGTTAAAATATTGACAGCTCACCACTGGCTCTCCATACTTTCGTGTCTGGGCAGAATTGTAGACACTTTCTGTAATTCTAGAAAATTCGGTCTTCATATATTATTTCTTGGGTGTAAGACCCAAGCTAATTTTCAGTGTCCTCTTCATCATCTTTGCCCGACTTACTTTCTGTGTCATCTTCACAGATTCCTTATTAGCAGTTGTTATGTTGCCTTCGATATTAAAGCCTCTTAAGATGCGGTAGAATAGGGAGCAAATTTTCTTCCCTACACTGCCTAGAGACCTGTTTCCACAAAATGATGGTGTTAATAATAGTACCTTTGATGTTAAATGCTTTCTAAAACTCCCCCACTGTTCTGCTGCTGTCATTGCAGATTGAATCCTTGAGAAGTCCATTTACTGTTGACCTTAAATAGTATTCTCTCCTCGGTGAGAAACTTACCAAATTTATGAGATTTAATGGTCTTAATTGATCGATAGGTTGTATTTGGAGGCAAGAAACACATCTGATAACATCTTGATGTTACCAGAAAATCTTCCAAGAGCTGGGTGATGACTTAGAGCATTATCTTGCAGTTTTCTTTGAAAAACTGCAAGAGTGTACTGCCAGAACTAAAGTTTTTTTGAAAAAACTTTACTGCCAGAACATACACTGTGCTGCCACTTTATTAGGTACACATATCTAGTAGTATGTTGCGTCTCCTCTAGCCTTCGAAACAGCCTGAATTGTCTAGGCATGGAATGAATAAAATGCTGAAAACGTTTGCAGGAATGGTGTACCATGCAGATATGAATGTGTCACGCAGTTCCTTCAGATTCGACGGAGGTGTAGGCCTGCAGCGAACAGCCCTTTCCAGCTTTTCCCGAAGATGTTCAACAGGAATGAGATCCGTGGACTGAGCGAGCCACTGCAGCAAAGAAAAGTCATTGTCATGTTCCTGGAACCATTCCATAGTGATTCGCGCTTTGTGCACTGGCGCATTATCCTGCTGGAATTACTTCCATCTGACTGAGGATAAACTGTCAACATGAATGGATGCACTTGGTCAGCAACAATGTGGCATTCAGACATGAATCTATTACATGTGCCAAAAAAACATTGCACAGTAGTCGTCAGACATGACGGGTCCATGAATTCATGTTGTTTTCAACATGATACACCAGAAACTTCGACTTATCAGACCAAGCAACTGTTTTCCAATCCTCGATAGTCCAGTGCTGCTGTTGCTGTGCCCACAGGAGGCGTTCTCTCTCTCTCTTGTTGTTCGTTAATAACAAAGTCACGCGATGTGGCTGTCGGCTATTGTAGCCCATTCGCGACAAAGTGCGACTAGTGGTTTTCTTCATTCGTGTGGTTCGTTGCGATATTTTGTTCTGCATACCAAGGTTGTATTCTGACATGAAGTGCGGCATTGTGGCCCGTCTGTTTGCTTGCAAAATTGTAGGAATTTTGAAAGCAAACTCATACTCCTCTGATCTCTCTCATCAACAAGCGATTTTCTTCCACAGGTGTGCCGTTGAGAGGATGTTTTCTGTTTGTTGCACCATTCTCGGTACACCCTTTAAACTGTGATGCGTGAAAAGTTCAGGAGAACTGCCGTTTCAGAGATGCTTTGTCCATCACATCTTGCACCTATTACCATGCCACGTTCGAAGTCCGTTAGATCACTCCTTTCCCATTCTTGCAACGGTTTGTACGCTTAGCTGATACTAGAAAGGTTGTTCTGTTGCATTTATATCCACAACTGTGGTCATGTGACTTGCAACATTGTGGAACAAACCATTTGTGTGCACAGCAGGGATGTAGCTAATAAAGTGGCAGCACAGAGTATGTCTCCATTAAAAAAATAGACAATGCTGTCTTTTTTTCAATGGAGACATTCTGTCAGGCATTTTTTTCTAATACAACCCAGTTTCATTCACATTAAATGCTTGCTTAGTGGTATGATATCTCATAGTTCTTTGGGAAATTTTTCTGCGGCTTCAAAGTCAGCTAATGCAGCTTCCCCATTCATTTTTAAATTTTTAAAACAATGATGAGCTTTTTAAAACAATTATTGGAAAACCAGTCATAACTTGCAGTAAAATTTCTTTGTATCACTGTTTCTCCCTTTCAAATAATCAAAAATACGTCATGACTTATCACAGACAATTGCTTGTCTTAGATCGCTGTTGATCCTTGCAGCCATGTTTTGAGCATTTTTTTCCATTGTCAATCCAGTAAAACAATGATTTTTGTCTTTAATGCTTTTTATTTTCTCAGCATTATCTCTAATATTTCACAGAGTATTGTCTCCTCAATTAACAGCATGCTGTATCATCGTGATTGTTTAATTTCTTCATAATATTTTATCACATCTGCCTTCTGTTCCAAAGTTATTTTTTTGGCGCAATTTTCATCATCAGCACCACCACTGCAAGGATGGACACGTAACGTGGACCATTCAGAGATGAGACTAGAAGTACCAGAGGTCCCAACGTGTGCCAGTTGAACATGCTCCAGACCATTGCCGAACGGTTCCCTGTTGACATGACAGGTGCATAGCTTCGTGCGGTTTCTGCAAGATACACACCCTCTCATCCGGGCTAAATAACTGGAAATGGGACCAGGAGACCCATCTCCAATCATTCAGTGTCCAGTGCTAATGTTCTTTATAACGTTGTGTATATATACACACACAAAGGGCCACTGTCTGCAGGTTGTGCACTGCACAAAGGTGCCTGATTAAGGATATGCCACCTAAAGTTTAATAGTTTAAAAATTAAAAATGAGATTCATTTTTGTATGTACTTTTCTATAAAACGACTAACACTTACATTATATTATTACCTAAAATATGTTTTTAGCAGTAAATTATAAGAAACAATATAAATACAAGTCACCCTCGTATAACACGGTAATTAGGTTTTTGTAAAATCTTGTGTAGTAAAACTGTGTTATACAGGACCAAGAACCAATACAAAAAAGGGAGGTTACGTTCCAAAAGCTAACAAAAATACATCATTCCAGATTCTTCATTTTTGAAGCTCCATTTGAACTTTAGATTCATTTCATTCAAAGAATCTGCATTTAAAAAATAAGATTCTAATTGCTTGGCTAACTTTATGCCTTATCGTATGCTTTTTAGTGTAAAATTTGGAAGTTCAGAACTTTCATCTGCTCTATCATCCTCTGAATTGATTTGGTTTACCTCTGATGCCATTTCCATCATATTCGCATTGTCAGCCTCTTTTTCCACCAGTAATTCTTGAACGTCTTCAGTAACCATATTTTTTTTTAGGCGCACCGACAACTGAGGCCATGTTGCTCTGTGTATATTGTCTATAAACTGCTTGTGCTCTGTGGTCGATTTTTTGTTTTGCTGAAAGAAAATCATGCTACCCTTACCCGAGACCGACTAACTCAGTAACGTTGTGAAAAGACCCATAAAAATTCCTTCCATCATCAACGAGATTTGAACTCAATTCTTTTCCACCCAGTGGGGAAGCCAGAAATTCGATCGAATATGCTACCCAGGCTTCAATAGTCATGTAATCAAAACCTTCCCCTCCTACCGACTTAGCAAGTTCTACTATTGCACTGATTCTGCTTTCTGCCGGTTTGCATTTGCGATATTTCCTAAATGAACCGACTCTGGCCATACATTTTTCCTACACACATTTAATATTGATGGTTGTACTTCTTTGAGCGATAAAGCTGATACAGTCAACAACTGAAAAATGGTTCCATGCCTCCATAACTTCAATAGATTCGAAATCAATTTTTACAAAATCCATTGTAATGATTTTCTGATGTAATGAATTTTAAAGGTAGACATAATGCCTTGATCTAATGACCGAATTAAAGAAGTTGTATCAGGTGGTAGGAACATTACTTCAACATTTGGATGACTTAAATCTTTTGAATGGCTTGACGATTTTGTTGGGATTTCCCAACAAAATAAAATATGGGTATTTCCCAATAATTTTTTAGGGAGTCACTAGTTGTTATGCAAAAATTACATCCAACGTAATAGCAGGTTTTCCCCACACAAATGCTCAGAAATACTGTTTATGCAAGGTTTTCTGCAATTCTCTTACCGTGTTATATAAATAATGTGTTGTGGGAGGATTGCATCACAATTTATCAAATAGTGTTAGAGTAAAACCACGTTGTAGAAGTACCGTGTGTTATACGGAGATTGCCTGTATGTACCGTATATTTTTTTGTTGTAAAGTGTTAGAACATAGTTGTTCTTTTGATTTCAAAGTGTATTTTTTATATATGCATTTATTATTATGAAATATATTAAAATAACTGTGTACAATTATTTATTCTTTTCATGTGGGAGGTGAGAATAATATTTTGTGCAAAGGCATGTCACAAGCATGCTAATGTTCCTTATATATACACATATATACACAAGGTGGGGCTATTAAAGAACGAGACTGTTGCAATAAAATAAGACTTTGTGCAAAGACATGTTACAGGAATGCAGTGTTTCTACATTCTCACACACACACGATAGAAGGCATGATGTCAAAATTTGCAGGTGACATCACTGGCAGAGTTGTTAATGATCAGTGCCAAACAGTGCTCCTTCAGGATGACTTGAACAGACTAAAGATGGTCATAGAAGCTGCAGCTATGTTTTAATGCGGCTAAATGCAAGGTTTTACACTTAAGGAAATGGCAACCCACAAATAAATTATATATTTGGTAGAGTTGAATTTAAAACAGCGGAGGAAGAAAAGGATCTGGGAATTACAATTACAGGCAGATTATTAAGTTTTCTGAACAGTTTAAACAGGCAGCCAGTAAAGCCCATGGTGTCCTATCAATGATTTATCGCTATCATGTAGAGATAAGCAGGTCATAATCCCATTGTATAAGGCAATTGTATGACCACATTTGGAATACTATGTTCAAGTGCAGAGACCTCATCTGAAAAAAAACACGTCGAGCTCCTTGAAAGGGTCCAAAGGCAAGAAACTAGAATGGTGCGAGGAAACTGTATAAGGAAAGACTCCAATTATGTGGGCTATAGAGCTTGGCAACCAGACACCTCACAGGTGACTTGACTGAGCTTTATAAGTAAAATGTCAGTAAAATGAATGATGCTGGAATTCTCACTGTTATAAAAAATTCTAGAATATGAGACCATAAATACAAATTACAGGTTTAGGATGAGATTGTAGGAAGTTTTCTTTTAGCCAGTGAGTCATTGATAGTTAGAAAGTTTCCCACAGGTAGTTGAGGCTGAAAGTTTGAATAAATTAAAAGGTCAACTGTATACTTACCTGTGTGAAATGGAAATCATATAATTTGCATTTTCTTGTCTATTTATTGGGTTTTTTTTATTTTTTGCCACTAAAACAAAAGCCTGTGGATTCCTTGCACTGTAAATATCAGTGCAAGGAATCCACAGTGTAAAGATTCTTAAAATTAGTTATTTTGTCTTAAATAAATATATCAGTTGTGATTTCCACCGTAATATATTTCTAAATTTATTGTAATTAATTCTGAACCACATCTCTATCTGACATTTAATGTAGCATGATGTTTATGTCATGCTTCAATGGATTTAACAGTAGATCTGATCTGATCAGTTTCCTGCTCATTTATGTTGTAATCGACCATGTGTTTGTGTGTTCTTTTGCAAAATTTATGGAAATAAGTATTTATGGTATTAAACAACCTATAAATATTTATTTATAGGTTATTTGTTTATTTAAATGTTTATTTATAAGTTGATATTTATTTATAGGTTTATAGTATTAATAAATGTTTATTTATAGGTTGTCCATAACTATGGCCATGGTGGTTCAGGAGTCACTTTGTTTTGGGGATGTGCCAAACAAGCAAGTGCATTTTTGCAAGAGGCTGTTGATGATATGAAAAGTCAAAAAGCTAAACTCTGAAATAATATAAAAGAGTGTTAATTTTAATGGAATTTATTTTAAAAAGTCAGTTTTCTGCTACGATGATCAAATACTGTGTTCATTAGGTTTATATATCAGCATTAATAAATATTCCATGCTATATTTGTATACAGTGTTTATTCTCCATCTGAAACTTTTCACTGATTTTAAGAGATCTGAGTTCAGATTCCATTGGAGAATCACTCCTCCCCCCAGAGTTTCTATTCCACATTTTATTCATTCATAAAAACAAAGTTTCATTAACAAACTTTTTACCACATATCACAGTGCTAAGCAAGCCACTCCTATCAAGGCAAAGAAGCGAAAAAGTTGAAAGCAGGTGATATGAGTCAATTTTAAAACCTAAATATGAAATCCTGAAGGGGTTTGGAAATGGAGGCAAGCACATCTTGTGTAGTCTGGTGTTTAAAAGAATTTACCCTTAATGTAATATGAAGTCTGTTTGTAAAATTTAAAATTGGGTGTAAAATGGAGGTCATTGTTAGTGATTTCCTGATTAGACTAGACTTCCTACTTCAAAGATGGGGGTTAATGCTATATGTATTATATAGCATTTTTAGGGACTTTTTCTTCCATTAGAAGAATGGCATTAATCTGTTAGACCATGTGTTACCCTCGTCAAGATGTCTCATTTTTAGGTAGCTGTCTTCCTTGAGGTGGCCACCTCAAGGAAGACAGCAATATCTCTTCTAAGTAAGAATTTCTAGTAAAGGTAAATATTTGCTTCATTCTTTAAGTTAATTTTTTTTATTAAATTTTAATAATATTAGAGTATTATCTGTCTATACATTTAAAATGTTTTCGCCCTAGTGATATTTATTCGAGCCAATGGGAGAAGAGGGAAGGGCAATTACATCACTACAAATGCACAGGTAATAATTACATAGGTCATTTCCTGAACAGAATTAGGGATTATTAAAGTAATTACATTAGTATATTAGTATAAGTAATGTGGGAACAAAATTAGCTCAGCGCGGCGAAGTTTTTACGGCTCGAGCTAATAGAGAAGTTTTTCTTAAATTTTTACCATTTGATTGACTAAATTGACATATTAAATTATTTTCTAGAAGTCTCTTTATATTACTAGTTCTCATACTTTTTTTTGAACTGAGGTAGAGAAGATTTTGTCGGTTATTACTTAGTATCGGTAAAACTTGTACTGTTCGAAAATTGCCGCCATTGTGCAGTATCGATACGGAATAGCATTACATTTATCTCATACTTGATAGCGTAAGGCATAATGTAAAACTAGATAGCGTAATACGTAGCACCGTAGTAGGAATCTGTTAGCTTAGTATAGTATTGGCTATTAATCAATTAAATTATAAATCCTTTTAATTTTTATTGTTAATTAAATTGTATTTAAACGGAAATCATGCCCCCGACTAGAGCAAAGTAACAAAAGTGCTGCGGTTCCCAGGAGAACTGTGAGTGCAGAGACGATTTTCCAATGCATCACAGTCTAAAAAAAATGTGCAAAATACAACATGTTTGTGAATCTCTCGAACAGGACTTGATCTAGCCATGGAGGATGTCTTTGTGTGTGCTAGGTGCAGAGAATGTGAAGAAATTAGGTGCCAACTCAGTGTCCTGATGGGAATCTATGAGAGATTGTAGAGTCGGGTGGATGCCTTTGAATGAATTAAAATGGGGGCCCATCAAGTTCTCAGCTGCCCAACTCAATGCCAGAGCATACTCTTATGCTCTGGCATTGAGTTGGGCATCACCAAGCAAAACAACAGCAAACTTCAGGACAGAATGAGCTGGTCCCACAAGAGCTAGTTACTGTCAATGACTCTTTTGTCAGGGAGACAAAAATTACATTGTGAAAAAAGGATAGGTGAAATAGAACCAGGGTATGTCTGCCAGGGGCAAACGTTGATGTCATTGTAGAGCAGATATCATCTTTTAAGGGCACATAAGGGGATATCATTTTAAACGTTGTCACTAATGACATTAAGTGTAGGAGATCTGCAGATTTACTAAGCAAGTACAGGTCAATGCTGAAAAAAGGTCACGAGTTAGGGTTAAATTTAGTCCTTGAGGTTGTCACAGACATTCTCTCAGATATGCCAGACAAGCAGTACTTGCTACCTGGGAGTCTAAAACGCTGATGGAACTGATATTCGGATGACACACTCAAGTCAAGTGGACCCAATTTCGCCAAAGTCTGGACGGTCTGTGACAGCCAAACCCCCTGCTTGCACCTTCACGATGGTGGAACTGTTAGTAATCCTGGGTATAACCTCCATGCACAAGTACATGGTGGGTGACCACCTAGGTGTGAACCAAGGGCAGCGGCCGAGGTGTGGCACCCACAACACATGGAGGAATGCCGCCCCTCTATGTTACCAGGCAGTACTAGGTGGTAGATGACTCTCATCAACCGGTGAAATACCACCACTTTGTTTATTGGAGGCTTGAAGTCGTGGAACCCATGTTTAGTCCCTAGAGCTAAGTTCCGGTCAACACTTCCCTATCTCTTCCATCATGTAGTATGATTGATGACCTTTGAGATTATGATGAACATCGTGGCAAGATCCAATATTCCTTACATTTCGAGGGTACTGCTTCAAAACGGTGTTCGTAGGCAGGCGGCTAGTTAGTACACTGGACCGAACCTATTGGTAACTCTCTAGGAGGCTTCCCGATCAGCTATTGTATAATCTTGCTACCTCTACTCTGCCAGATAGTGACTGGAGGGAGTCCGAATAGTGTGTATGCGGAGAGCATTGTCGTGGCCACGTTATGTCAATGATCTGGGCATATTCCTACCACGTGTACGCTATATCCAAAAATTTCATTACTTCATACAGCATGTCCCATTCACTTTTTCTTACTATTGAATACACCACGAATTGTCAAACTAATTGAGCAAGCTTATCTGCAAAAAGATCTAATCCTCCCTAATTCATTTCACAAATATACGTGGGCTCAATTTTAATCTCAGCGATGTCCATTTCCACTTGCAGTCTACCAAACCGCATGTATTTTTTCTGACAGAACCTCATTAGCAGTTGATTCAACTACCGTTCATCTCAGATGCCAAAATTATTCGTTGTATGATTCCTTTTGCCTCAAAGGTGGTACTTGTGTCCGTTCTGATATTCCCTGTCAGAGACTTGGCAATTTGGAACCTCCTCTCTTTAATCTTCTCTGGCTTAAATTCTCTCTACCTCTTTGTGTCAAATTCATCTGTTGTCTCTACCGTTCTCCCAACTCCACTAATCACTTGGAGCTCTTTGACTTCCTCTCTTTGCAACTTGACTTTCTCCAGTCCAACTTTTCTAACAGCGAAGTAATTTTCCTTGGTGATTTTAACGTTCACAACCTTCACCTGGCTTCCGTTTTCTAGCCACACCGACCGAGCTGGTCGAGATGCTGAGGCTTTTGCAATTACTAATGACCTTGCACAGATTGTTCATTTACCTAGAAGAATACCTGACAATCCTAATCATACAGCCAACACGATTGATCTTTTTCTCACAAACAACTTTTCTAATTTACACGATCGAAGTGAGAAGTCCTTTAGGCACTTCAGATCACAACTTGGTGATTGTCTCTTCTCCAATGGAGCCTTTATTCCATGGCTATTACCAACCTCGTGTTGTTTGGCATTACAAGAATGCAAAATGGGAGGATTTCGATAAAATAGAAGTGCTTCCCAGTATTTCTGCGTGAATCAAGTTAATCTGCCAGATTTTGTAAAGAAATAACGGAAATTAAGTGAGTTTTTTCCAGAAAAATTCACCCCAATGCATTACTATGGGAATGTGACCATGTGGAATATCTTTTTTAATTTCAAGGATTTCGATAAAATAGAAGTGTTTCCCAGTATATCTGAGTGAATCAAGTAAATCTACCAAATTTTGTAAAGAAATAACGGAAATTAAGTGAGTTTTTCCCAGAACAATTCACCCCTATGCTTTACTATGGGAATCCTCCCTATGCTTTACTATGGGAATGTAATAGCATGTCGATTCACTTATTTCATATGAAGGATTTCTATAAAAACCAAGTGTTTCCCACTATATCTACGTGAATGAAGTTAACTGGACCCTTACTTTAAAGAAAGACCAGAAATTAAATTAGTTTTTTCCAGAAAAATTCACCCCTATGCTTTACTATGGGAATATAACCCCATATGGAATAACTTTTTTAATTTCAAGGATTTCGATAAAAAATAAGTGTTTTCTATTAAATCTTGGTTAGATACGTTAACTGGCTAATATTTGTAGAGAAATATTGGAAATTAAGTGAGTTGTTGAAGAATGAATTTTCCTCATTGCTTTCCTATGGGACACAAATCGACTTTAGAAAAAGAATAGAATTTTCTGCATATTAGAACGAAAATCTTTGATTTTGCCAGTTTTGACACTAACCTCATCTTGAATAATATTCATGGATTTCGATTATAAAACTAATTAAACGTTTAATATAGCTTATTTATAGGTATATTAACATATTATCATCAAGTTTTCAGCAAAATTAAGTTTAATTAAAAAATTGATTTCCCATTGCTCCTATGGGAATCCTCCCTATGCTTTACTATGGGAATGAAAGTGCATGTCGATTCACTTATTTCATATGAAGCATTTCTATAAAAACCAAGTGTTTCAAACTATATCTACGTGAATGAAGTTAACTGGACCCTTTTTTTAAAGAAACACCCGGAATTAAATAAGTTTTTCCAGAAAAATTCACTTCTATGCTTTACTATGGGAATATGACCACATATGGAATATCGTTTTTAATTACAAGGATTTCGATAAAATAGAAGTGTTTCCCAGTATATCTGCGTGAATGAAGTTAATCTGCCAGATGTTGTAAAGAAATAACGGAAATTAAGTGAGTTTTTTCCAGAAAAATTCACCCCTATGCATTACTATGGGAATGTGACCATGTGGAATATCGTTTTTAATTTCAAGGATTTCGATAAAATAGAAGTGTTTTCCAGTATATCTGCGTGAATCAAGTAAATTTACCAGATTTTGTAAAGAAATTAACGGAAATTAAGTCAGTTTTTCCCAGAACAATTCAACCCTATGCTTTACTATGGGAATCCGCCCTATGCTTTACTATGGGAATGTAATAGCATGTCGATTCACTTATTTCATATGAAGGATTTCTATAAAAACCAAGTGTTTCCCACTATATCTACGTGAATGAAGTTAACTGGACCCTTTTTTTTAAAGAAACAAACGGAATTAAATAAGTGTTTACAGAAAAATTCACTCCTATGCTATACTATGGGAATATGACCACATATGGAATATCGTTTTTAATTACAAGGATTTCGATAAAATAGAAGTGTTTCCCAGCATACCTGCGTGAATCAAGTATATCTACCAGATTTTGTAAAGAAACAACGGAAATTAAGTGAGTTTTTCCCAGAACAATTCACCCCTATGCTTTACTATGGGGATCCGCCCTATGCTTTACTATGGGAATGTAATAGCATGTCGATTCACTTATTTCATATGAAGGATTTCTACAAAAACCAAGTGTTTCCCACTATATCTACGTGAATGAAGTTAACTGGGACACTTACTTTAAAGAAAGACCCGAAATTAAATTAGTTTTTTCCAGAAAAATTCACCCCTATGCTTTACTATGGGAATATGACCCCATATGGAATAACTTTTTAATTTCAAGGATTTCGATAAAAACCAAGTGTTTTCTATTAATTCTTGGTTAGGTACGTTAACTGGCTAATTTTTGTAGAGAAATATTGGAAATTAAGTGAGTTGTTGAACAATGAATTTTCCTCATTGCTTTCCTATGGGACACAAATCGACTTTAGAAAAAGTATAGAATTTTCTGCATTTTAGAACGAAAATCTTTGAATTTTGCCAGTTTTGACAGTAATCTCATCTTGAATAATACTCATGGATTTCGATTAGAAACGAAAACTAATTAAACGTTTAATATAGCTTATTTGTAGGTATATTAACATATTATCATCAAGTTTTCAGCAAAATTAAGTTTAATTAAAAAATTGATTTCCCATTGCTCCTATGGAATCCTCCCTATGCTTTACTATGGGAATGAAAGTGCATGTCGATTCACTTATTTCATATGAAGCATTTCTATAAAAACCAAGTGTTTCCAACTATATCTACGTGAATGAAGTTAACTGGACCCTTTTTTTTAAAGAAAACCCGGAATTAAATAAGTTTTTCCAGAAAAATTCACCCCTATGCTTTACTAGGGGAATATGACCACATATGGAATATCGTTTTTAATTACAAGGATTTCGATAAAATAGAAGTGTTTCCCAGTATATCTGCGTGAATCAAGTTAATCTGCCAGATTTTGTAACGAAATAACGGAAATTAAGTGAGTTTTTTCCAGAAAAATTCACCCCTATGCATTACTATGGGAATGTGTCCATGTGGAATATCGTTTTTAATTTCAAGGATTTCGATAAAATAGAAGTGTTTTCCAGTATATCTGCGTGAATCAAGTAAATCTACCAGATTTTGTAAAGAAATAACGGAAATTAAGTGAGTTTTTCCCAGAACAATTCCCCCCTATGCTTTACTATGGGAATCCTCCCTATGCTTTACTATGGGAATCCTCCCTATGCTTTACTATGGGAATGTAATAGCATGTCGATTCACTTATTTCATATGAAGGATTTCTATAAAAACCAAGTATTTCCCACTATATCTACGTGAATGAAGTTAACTGGACACTTACTTTAAAGAAAGACCCGAAATTAAATTAGTTTTTTCCAGAAAAATTCACCCCTATGCTTTACTATGGGAATATGACCCCATATGGAATAACGTTTTTAATTTCAAGGATTTCGATAAAAACCAAGTGTTTTCTATTAAATCTTGGTTAGATACGTTAACTGGCTAATATTTGTAGAGAAATATTGGAAATTAAGTGAGTTGTTGAAGAATGAATTTTCCTCAATGCTTTCCTATGGGACACAAATCGACTTTAGAAAAGTATAGAATTTTGTGCATTTTAGAACGAAAATCTTTGATTTTGCCAGTTTTGACACTAATCTCATCTTGAATAATACTCATGGATTTCGATTATGAAACTAATTAAACGTTTAATATAGCTTATTTATAGGTATATTAACATATTATCATCAAGTTTTCAGCAAAATTAAGTTTAATTAAAAAATTGATTTCCCATTGCTCCTATGGGAATCCTCCCTATGCTTTACTATGGGAATGAAAGTGCATGTCGATTCACTTATTTCATATGAAGAATTTCTATAAAAACCAAGTGTTTTAAACTATATCTACGTGAATGAAGTTAACTGGACCCTTTTTTTAAAGAAACACCCGGAATTAAATAAGTTTTTCCAGAAAAATTCACCCCTATGCTTTACTATGGGAATATGACCACATATGGAATATCGTTTTTAATTACAAGGATTTCGATAAAATAGAAGTGTTTCGGAGTATATCTGCGTGAATGAAGTTAATCTGCCAGATTTTGTAAAGAAATAACGGAAATTAAGTGAGTTTTTTCCAGAAAAATTATGGGAATCCTCCCTATGCTTTACTATGGGAATGTAATAGCATGTCGATTCACTTATTTCATATGAAGGATTTCTATAAAAAACAAGTGTTTCCCACTATATCTACGTGAATGAAGTTAACTGGACCCCTTTTTTTAAAGAAACACCCGGAATTAAATAAGTTTTTCCAGAAAAATTCACTTCTATGCTTTACTATGGGAATATGACCACATATGGAATATCGTTTTTAATTACAAGGATTTCGATAAAATAGAAGTGTTTCCCAGTATATCTGCGTGAATGAAGTTAATCTGCCAGATTTTTTAAAGAAATAACGGAAATTAAGTGAGTTTTTTCCAGAAAAATTCACCCCTATGCATTACTATGGGAATGTGACCATGTGGAATATCGTTTTTAATTTGAAGGATTTCGATAAAATAGAAGTGTTTTCCAGTATATCTGCGTGAATCAAGTAAATTTACCAGATTTTGTAAAGAAATAACGGAAATTAAGTCAGTTTTTCCCAGAACAATTCAACCCTATGCTTTACTATGGGAATCCGCCCTATGCTTTACTATGGGAATGTAATAGCATGTCGATTCACTTATTTCATATGAAGGATTTCTATAAAAACCAAGTGTTTCCCACTATATCTACGTGAATGAAGTTAACTGGACCCTTTTTTTAAAGAAACAAACGGAATTAAATAAGTTTTTACAGAAAAATTCACTCCTATGCTATACTATGGGAATATGACCACATATGGAATATCGTTTTTAATTACAAGGATTTCGATAAAATAGAAGTGTTTCCCAGCATACCTGCGTGAATCAAGTATATCTACCAGATTTTGTAAAGAAACAACGGAAATTAAGTGAGTTTTTCCCAGAACAATTCACCCCTATGCTTTACTATGGGGATCCGCCCTGTGCTTTACTATGGGAATCCTCCCTATGCTTTACTATGGGAATGTAATAGCATGTCGATTCACTTATTTCATATGAAGGATTTCTATAAAAACCAAGTATTTCCCACTATATCTACGTGAATGAAGTTAACTGGACACTTACTTTAAAGAAAGACCCGAAATTAAATTAGTTTTTTCCAGAAAAATTCACCCCTATGCTTTACTATGGGAATATGACCCCATATGGAATAACGTTTTTAATTTCAAGGATTTCGATAAAAACCAAGTGTTTTCTATTAAATCTTGGTTAGATACGTTAACTGGCTAATATTTGTAGAGAAATATTGGAAATTAAGTGAGTTGTTGAAGAATGAATTTTCCTCAATGCTTTCCTATGGGACACAAATCGACTTTAGAAAAGTATAGAATTTTCTGCATTTTAGAACGAAAATCTTTGATTTTGCCAGTTTTGACACTAATCTCATCTTGAATAATACTCATGGATTTCGATTATAAAACTAATTAAACGTTTAATATAGCTTATTTATAGGTATATTAACATATTATCATCAAGTTTTCAGCAAAATTAAGTTTAATTAAAAAATTGATTTCCCATTGCTCCTATGGGAATCCTCCCTATGCTTTATTATGGGAATGAAAGTGCATGTCGATTCACTTATTTCATATGAAGCATTTCTATAAAAACCAAGTGTTTTAAACTATATCTACGTGAATGAAGTTAACTGGACCCTTTTTTTAAAGAAACACCCGGAATTAAATAAGTTTTTCCAGAAAAATTCACCCCTATGCTTTACTATGGGAATATGACCACATATGGAATATCGTTTTTAATTACAAGGATTTCGATAAAATAGAAGTGTTTCGGAGTATATCTGCGTGAATTAAGTTAATCTGCCAGATTTTGTAAAGAAATAACGGAAATTAAGTGAGTTTTTTCCAGAAAAATTCACCCCTATGCATTACTATGGGAATGTGACCATGTGGAATATCGTTTTTAATTACAAGGATTTCGATAAAATAGAAGTGTTTCCCAGTATATCTGCGTGAATCAAGTTAATCTGCCAGATTTTGTAATGAAATAACAGAAATCAAGTGAGTTTTTTCCAGAAAAATTCATCCCTATGCATTACTATGGGAATGTGTCCATGTGGAATATCGTTTTTAATTTCAAGGATTTCGATAAAATAGAAGTGTTTTCCAGTATATCTGCGTGAATCAAGTAAATCTACCAGATTTTGTAAAGAAATAACGGAAATTAAGTGAGTTTTTCCCAGAACAATTCACCCCTATGCTTTACTATGGGAATCCTCCCTATGCTTTACTATGGGAATGTAATAGCATTTCGATTCACTTATTTCATATGAAGGATTTCTATAAAAAACAAGTGTTTCCCACTATATCTACGTGAATGAAGTTAACTGGAACCTTACTTTAAAGAAAGACCCGAAATTAAATTAGTTTTTTCCAGAAAAATTCACCCCTATGCTTTACTATGGGAATATGACCCCATATGGAATAACTTTTTTAATTTCAAGGATTTCGATAAAAACCAAGTGTTTTCTATTAAATCTTGGTTAGATAGGTTAACTGGCTAATTTTTGTAGAGAAATATTGGAAATTAAGTGAGTTGTTGAAGAATGAATTTTGCTCTATGCTTTCCTATGGGACACAAATCGACTTTAGAAAAAGTGTAGAATTTTCTGCATATTAGAACGAAAATCTTTGATTTTGCCAGTTTTGACACTAATCTCATCTTGAATAATATTCATGGATTTCGATTATAAAACTAATTAAACGTTTAATATAGCTTATTTATAGGTATATTAACATATTATCATCAAGTTTTCAGCAAAATTAAGTTTAATTAAAAAATTGATTTCCCATTGCTCCTATGGGAATCCTCCCTATGCTTTACTATGGGAATGAAAGTGCATGTCGATTCACTTATTTCATATGAAGCATTTCTATAAAAACCAAGTTTTCCAAACTATATCTACGTGAATGAAGTTAACTGGACCCCTTTTTTTAAAGAAACACCCGGAATTAAATAAGTTTTTCCAGAAAATTCACTTCTATGCTTTACTATGGGAATATGACCACATATGGAATATCGTTTTTAATTACAAGGATTTCGATAAAATAGAAGTGTTTCCCAGTATATCTGCGTGAATGAAGTTAATCTGCCAGATTTTGTAAAGAAATAACGGAAATTAAGTGAGTTTTTTCCAGAAAAATTCACCCCTATGCATTACTATGGGAATGTGACCATGTATAATATCGTTTTTAATTTCAAGGATTTCGATAAAATAGAAGTGTTTTCCAGTATATCTGCGTGAATCAAGTAAATTTACCAGATTTTGTAAAGAAATAACGGAAATTAAGTCAGTTTTTCCCAGAACAATTCAACCCTATGCTTTACTATGGGAATCCGCCCTATGCTTTACTATGGGAATGTAATAGCATGTCGATTCACTTATTTCATATGAAGGATTTCTATAAAAACCAAGTGTTTCCCACTATATCTACGTGAATGAAGTTAACTGGACCCTTTTTTTAAAGAAACAAACGGAATTAAATAAGTTTTTACAGAAAAATTCACTCCTATGCTATACTATGGGAATATGACCACATATGGAATATCGTTTTTAATTACAAGGATTTCGATAAAATAGAAGTGTTTCCCAGCATACCTGCGTGAATCAAGTATATCTACCAGAATTTGTAAAGAAATAACGGAAATTAAGTGAGTTTTTCCCAGAACAATTCACCCCTATGCTTTACTATGGGAATCCTCCCTATGCTTTACTATGGGAATGTAATAGCATGTCGATTCACTTATTTCATATGAAGGATTTCTATAAAAACCAAGTGTTTCCCACTATATCTACGTGAATGAAGTTAACTGGACCCTTTTTGTAAAGAAACGAACGGAATTAAATAAGTTTTTCCAGAAAAATTCACCCCAATGCTTTACTATGGGAATATGACCACATATGGAATATCGTTTTTAATTACAAGGATTTCGATAAAATAGAAGTGTTTCCCAGTATACCTGCGTGAATCAAGTATATCTACCAGATCTTGTAAAGAAATAACGGAAATTAAGTGAGTTTTTCCCAGAACAATTCACCCCTATGCTTTACTATGGGAATCCTCCCTATGCTTTACGATGGGAATGTAATAGCATGTCGATTCACTTATTTCATATGAAGGATTTATACAAAAACCAAGTGCTTCCCACTATATCTACGTGAATGAAGTTAACTGGAGCCTTACTTTAAAGAAAGTCCCGAAATTAAATTAGTTTTTTCAGAAAAATTCACCCCTATGCTTTACTATGGGAACATGACCCCATATGGAATAACTTTTTAATTTCAAGGATTTCGATAAAAACCAAGTGTTTTCTATTAATTCTTGGTTAGATACGTTAACTGGCTAATTTGTGTAGAGAAATATTGGAAATTAAGTGAGTTGTTGAAGAATGAATTTTCCTCAATGCTTTCCTATGGGACACAAATCGACTTTAGAAAAAGTGTAGAATTTTCTGCATTTTAGAACGAAAATCTTTGATTTTGCCAGTTTTGACACTAATCTCATCTTGAATAATACTCATGGATTTCAATTATAAAACTAATTAAACGTTTAATATAGCTTATTTATAGGTATATTAACATATTATCATCAAGTTTTCAGCAAAATTAAGTTTAATTAAAAAATTGATTTCCCATTGCTCCTATGGGAATCCTCCCTATGCTTTACTATGGGAATGAAAGTGCTTGTCGTTTCACTTATTTCATATGAAGCATTTCTATAAAAACCAAGTGTTTCCAATTATATCTACGGGAATGAAGTTAACTGGACCCTTTTTTTAAAGAAACACCTGGAATTAAATAAGTTTTTCCAGAAAAATTCACCCCTATGCTTTACTATGGGAATATGACCACATATGGAATATCGTTTTTAATTACAAGGATTTCGATAAAATAGAAGTGTTTCCCAGTATATCTGCGTGAATCAAGTTAATCAGCCAGATTTTGTAAAGAAATAACGGAAATGAAGTGAGTTTTTTCCAGAAAAATTCACCCCTATGCATTACTATGGGAATGTGACCATGTGGTATATCGTTTTTAATTTCAAGGATTTCGATAAAATAGAAGTGTTTTCCAGTAAATCTGCGTGAATCAAGTAAATCTACCAGATTTTGTAAAGAAATAACGGAAATTAAGTGAGTTTTTCCCAGAACAATTCACCCCTATGCTTTACTATGGGAATCCTCCCTATGCTTTACTATGGGAATGTAATAACATGTCGATTCACTTATTTCATATGAAGGATTTCTATAAAAACCAAGTGTTTCCCACTATATCTACGTGAATGAAGTTAACTGGACCCTTTCTGTAAAGAAACGAACGGAATTAAATAAGTTTTTCCAGAAAAATTCACCCCTATGCTTTACTATGGGAATATGACCACATATGGAATATCGTTTTTTAATTACAAGGATTTCGATAAAATAGAAGTGTTTCCCAGTATACCTGCGTGAATCAAGTATATCTACCAGATCTTGTAAAGAAATAACGGAAATTAAGTGAGTTTTTCCCAGAACAATTCATCCCTATGCTTTACTATGGGAATCCTCCCTACGCTTTACTATGGGAATGTAATAGCATGTCGATTCACTTATTTCATATGAAGGATTTATACAAAAACCAAGTGTTTCCCACTATATCTACGTGAATGAAGTTAACTGGACACTTACTTTAAAGAAAGACCCGAAATTAAATTAGTTTTTTCCAGAAAAATTCACCCCTATGCTTTACTATGGGAATATGACCCCATATGGAATAACTTTTTTAATTTCAAGGATTTCGATAAAAACCAAGTGTTTTCTATTAATTCTTGGTTAGATACGTTAACTGGCTAATTTTTGTAGAGAAATATTGGAAATTAAGTGAGTTGTTGAAGAATGAATTTTCCTCAATGCTTTCCTATGGGACACAAATCGACTTTAGAAAAAGTGTAAAATTTTCTGCATTTTAGAACGAAAATCTTTGATTTTGCCAGTTTTGACACTAATCTCATCTTGAATAATACTCATGGATTTCGATTATAAAACTAATTAAACGTTTAATATAGCTTATTTATAGGTATATTAACATATTTTCATCAAGTTTTCAGCAAAATTAAGTTTAATTAAAAAATTGAGTTCCCATTGCTCCTATGGGAATCCTCCCTATGCTTTACTATGGGAATGAAAGTGCATGTCGATTCACTTATTTCATATGAAGCATTTCTATAAAAACCAAGTGTTTCCAACTATATCTACGTGAATGAAGTTAACTGGACCCTTTTTTTAAAGAAACACCTGGAATTAAATAAGTTTTTCCAGAAAAATTCACCCCTATGCTTTACTATGGGAATATGACCACATATGGAATATCGTTTTTAATTACAAGGATTTCGATAAAATAGAAGTGTTTCCCAGTATATCTGCGTGAATCAAGTTAATCTGCCAGATTTTGTAAAGAAATAACGGAAATTAAGTGAGTTTTTTCCAGAAAAATTCACCCCTATGCATTACTATGGGAATGTGACCATGTGGAATATCGTTTTTAATTTCAAGGATTTCGATAAAATAGAAGTGTTTTCCAGTATATCTGCGTGAATCAAGTAAATCTACCAGATTTTGTAAAGAAATAACGGAAATTAAGTGAGTTTTTCCCAGAACAATTCACCCCTATGCTTTACTATGGGAATCCTCCCTATGCTTTACTATGGGAATGTAATAACATGTCGATTCACTTATTTCATATGAAGGATTTCTATAAAAACCAAGTGTTTCCCACTATATCTACGTGAATGAAGTTAACTGGACACTTACTTTAAAGAAAGACCCGAAATTAAATTAGTTTTTTCCAGAAAAATTCACCCCTATGCTTTACTATGGGAATATGACCCCATATGGAATAACTTTTTTAATTTCAAGGATTTCGATAAAAACCAAGTGTTTTCTATTAATTCTTGGTTAGGTACGTTAACTGGCTAATTTTTGTAGAGAAATATTGGAAATTAAGTGAGTTGTTGAACAATGAATTTTCCTCATTGCTTTCCTATGGGACACAAATCGACTTTAGAAAAAGTATAGAATTTTCTGCATTTTAGAACGAAAATCTTTGAATCTTGCCAGTTTTGACAGTAATCTCATCTTGAATAATATTCATGGATTTCGATTATAAAACTAATTAAACGTTTAATATAGCTTATTTATAGGTATATTAACATATTATCATCAAGTTTTCAGCAAAATTAAGTTTAATTAAAAAATTGATTTCCCATTGCTCCTATGGGAATCCTCCCTATGCTTTACTATGGGAATGAAAGTGCATGTCGATTCACTTATTTCATATGAAGCATTTCTATAAAAACCAAGTGTTTCAAACTATATCTACGTGAATGAAGTTAACTGGACCATTTTTTTTAAAGAAACACCCGGAATTAAATAAGTTTTTCCAGAAAAATTCACTTCTATGCTTTACTATGGGAATATGACCACATATGGAATATCGTTTTTAATTACAAGGATTTCGATAAAATAGAAGTGTTTCCCAGTATATCTGCGTGAATGAAGTTAATCTGCCAGATTTTGTAAAGAAATAACGGAAATTAAGTGAGTTTTTTCCAGAAAAATTCACCCCTATGCATTACTATGGGAATGTGACCATGTGGAATATCGTTTTTAATTTGAAGGATTTCGATAAAATAGAAGTGTTTTCCAGTATATCTGCGTGAATCAAGTAAATTTACCAGATTTTGTAAAGAAATAACGGAAATTAAGTCAGTTTTTCCCAGAACAATTCAACCCTATGCTTTACTATGGGAATCCGCCCTATGCTTTACTATGGGAATGTAATAGCATGTCGATTCACTTATTTCATATGAAGGATTTCTATAAAAACCAAGTGTTTCCCACTATATCTACGTGAATGAAGTTAACTGGACCCTTTTTTTAAAGAAACAAACGGAATTAAATAAGTTTTTACAGAAAAATTCACTCCTATGCTATACTATGGGAATATGACCACATATGGAATATCGTTTTTAATTACAAGGATTTCGATAAAATAGAAGTGTTTCCCAGCATACCTGCGTGAATCAAGTATATCTACCAGATTTTGTAAAGAAACAACGGAAATTAAGTGTGTTTTTCCCAGAACAATTCACCCCTATGCTTTACTATGGGGATCCGCCCTGTGCTTTACTATGGGAATCCTCCCTATGCTTTACTATGGGAATGTAATAGCATGTCGATTCACTTATTGCATATGAAGGATTTCTATAAAAACCAAGTATTTCCCACTATATCTACGTGAATGAAGTTAACTGGACACTTACTTTAAAGAAAGACCCGAAATTAAATTAGTTTTTTCCAGAAAAATTCACCCCTATGCTTTACTATGGGAATATGACCCCATATGGAATAACGTTTTTAATTTCAAGGATTTCGATAAAAACCAAGTGTTTTCTATTAAATCTTGGTTAGATACGTTAACTGGCTAATATTTGTAGAGAAATATTGGAAATTAAGTGAGTTGTTGAAGAATGAATTTTCCTCAATGCTTTCCTATGGGACACAAATCGACTTTAGAAAAGTATAGAATTTTCTGCATTTTAGAACGAAAATCTTTGATTTTGCCAGTTTTGACACTAATCTCATCTTGAATAATACTCATGGATTTCGATTATAAAACTAATTAAACGTTTAATATAGCTTATTTATAGGTATATTAACATATTATCATCAAGTTTTCAGCAAAATTAAGTTTAATTAAAAAATTGATTTCCCATTGCTCCTATGGGAATCCTCCCTATGCTTTATTATGGGAATGAAAGTGCATGTCGATTCACTTATTTCATATGAAGCATTTCTATAAAAACCAAGTGTTTTAAACTATATCTACGTGAATGAAGTTAACTGGACCCTTTTTTTAAAGAAACACCCGGAATTAAATAGGTTTTTCCAGAAAAATTCACCCCTATGCTTTACTATGGGAATATGACCACATATGGAATATCGTTTTTAATTACAAGGATTTCGATAAAATAGAAGTGTTTCGGAGTATATCTGCGTGAATTAAGTTAATCTGCCAGATTTTGTAAAGAAATAACGGAAATTAAGTGAGTTTTTTCCAGAAAAATTCACCCCTATGCATTACTATGGGAATGTGACCATGTGGAATATCGTTTTTAATTACAAGGATTTCGATAAAATAGAAGTGTTTCCCAGTATATCTGCGTGAATCAAGTTAATCTGCCAGATTTTGTAATGAAATAACAGAAATTAAGTGAGTTTTTTCCAGAAAAATTCATCCCTATGCATTACTATGGGAATGTGTCCATGTGGAATATCGTTTTTAATTTCAAGGATTTCGATAAAATAGAAGTGTTTTCCAGTATATCTGCGTGAATCAAGTAAATCTACCAGATTTTGTAAAGAAATAACCGAAATTAAGTGAGTTTTTCCCAGAACAATTCACCCCTATGCTTTACTATGGGAATCCTCCCTATGCTTTACTATGGGAATGTAATAGCATTTCGATTCACTTATTTCATATGAAGGATTTCTATAAAAAACAAGTGTTTCCCACTATATCTACGTGAATGAAGTTAACTGGAACCTTACTTTAAAGAAAGACCCGAAATTAAATTAGTTTTTTCCAGAAAAATTCACCCCTATGCTTTACTATGGGAATATGACCCCATATGGAATAACTTTTTTAATTTCAAGGATTTCGATAAAAACCAAGTGTTTTCTATTAAATCTTGGTTAGATAGGTTAACTGGCTAATTGTTGTAGAGAAATATTGGAAATTAAGTGAGTTGTTGAAGAATGAATTTTGCTCTATGCTTTCCTATGGGACACAAATCGACTTTAGAAAAAGTGTAGAATTTTCTGCATATTAGAACGAAAATCTTTGATTTTGCCAGTTTTGACACTAATCTCATCTTGAATAATATTCATGGATTTCGATTATAAAATTAATTAAACGTTTAATATAGCTTATTTATAGGTATATTAACATATTATCATCAAGTTTTCAGCAAAATTAAGTTTAATTAAAAAATTGATTTCCCATTGCTCCTATGGGAATCCTCCCTATGCTTTACTATGGGAATGAAAGTGCATGTCGATTCACTTATTTCATATGAAGCATTTCTATAAAAACCAAGTTTTCCAAACTATATCTACGTGAATGAAGTTAACTGGACCCCTTTTTTTAAAGAAACACCCGGAATTAAATAAGTTTTTCCAGAAAAATTCACTTCTATGCTTTACTATGGGAATATGACCACATATGGAATATCGTTTTTAATTACAAGGATTTCGATAAAATAGAAGTGTTTCCCAGTATATCTGCGTGAATGAAGTTAATCTGCCAGATTTTGTAAAGAAATAACGGAAATTAAGTGAGTTTTTTCCAGAAAAATTCACCCCTATGCATTACTATGGGAATGTGACCATGTGGAATATCGTTTTTAATTTCAAGGATTTCGATAAAATAGAAGTGTTTTCCAGTATATCTGCGTGAATCAAGTAAATTTACCAGATTTTGTAAAGAAATAACGGAAATTAAGTCAGTTTTTCCCAGAACAATTCAACCCTATGCTTTACTAAGGGAATCCGCCCTATGCTTTACTATGGGAATGTAATAGCATGTCGATTCACTTATTTCATATGAAGGATTTCTATAAAAACCAAGTGTTTCCCACTATATCTACGTGAATGAAGTTAACTGGACCCTTTTTTTAAAGAAACAAACGGAATTAAATAAGTTTTTACAGAAAAATTCACTCCTATGCTATACTATGGGAATATGACCACATATGGAATATCGTTTTTAATTACAAGGATTTCGATAAAATAGAAGTGTTTCCCAGCATACCTGCGTGAATCAAGTATATCTACCAGATCTTGTAAAGAAATAACGGAAATTAAGTGAGTTTTTCCGAGAACAATTCACCCCTATGCTTTACTATGGGGATCCGCCCTATGCTTTACTATGGGAATGTAATAGCATGTCGATTCACTTATTTCATATGAAGGATTTCTACAAAAACCAAGTGTTTCCCACTATATCTACGTGAATGAAGTTAACTGGACACTTACTTTAAAGAAAGACCCGAAATTAAATTAGTTTTTTCCAGAAAAATTCACCCCTATGCTTTACTATGGGAATATGACCCCATATGGAATAACTTTTTTAATTTCAAGGATTTCGATAAAAACCAAGTGTTTTCTATTAATTCTTGGTTAGGTACGTTAACTGGCTAATTTTTGTAGAGAAATATTGGAAATTAAGTGAGTTGTTGAACAATGAATTTTCCTCATTGCTTTCCTATGGGACACAAATCGACTTTAGAAAAAGTATAGAATTTTCTGCATTTTAGAACGAAAATCTTTGAATTTTGCCAGTTTTGACAGTAATCTCATCTTGAATAATACTCATGGATTTCGATTAGAAAACTAATTAAACGTTTAATATAGCTTATTTGTAGGTATATTAACATATTATCATCAAGTTTTCAGCAAAATTAAGTTTAATTAAAAAATTGATTTCCCATTGCTCCTATGGGAATCCTCCCTATGCTTTACTATGGGAATGAAAGTGCATGTCGATTCACTTATTTCATATGAAGCATTTCTATAAAAACCAAGTGTTTCCAACTATATCTACGTGAATGAAGTTAACTGGACCCTTTTTTTTAAAGAAAACCCGGAATTAAATAAGTTTTTCCAGAAAAATTCACCCCTATGCTTTACTAGGGGAATATGACCACATATGGAATATCGTTTTTAATTACAAGGATTTCGATAAAATAGAAGTGTTTCCCAGTATATCTGCGTGAATCAAGTTAATCTGCCAGATTTTGTAACGAAATAACGGAAATTAAGTGAGTTTTTTCCAGAAAAATTCACCCCTATGCATTACTATGGGAATGTGTCCATGTGGAATATCGTTTTTAATTTCAAGGATTTCGATAAAATAGAAGTGTTTTCCAGTATATCTGCGTGAATCAAGTAAATCTACCAGATTTTGTAAAGAAATAACGGAAATTAAGTGAGTTTTTACCAGAACAATTCCCCCCTATGCTTTACTATGGGAATCCTCCCTATGCTTTACTATGGGAATCCTCCCTATGCTTTACTATGGGAATGTAATAGCATGTCGATTCACTTATTTCATATGAAGGATTTCTATAAAAACCAAGTATTTCCCACTATATCTACGTGAATGAAGTTAACTGGACACTTACTTTAAAGAAAGACCCGAAATTAAATTAGTTTTTTCCAGAAAAATTCACCCCTATGCTTTACTATGGGAATATGACCCCATATGGAATAACGTTTTTAATTTCAAGGATTTCGATAAAAACCAAGTGTTTTCTATTAAATCTTGGTTAGATACGTTAACTGGCTAATATTTGTAGAGAAATATTGGAAATTAAGTGAGTTGTTGAAGAATGAATTTTCCTCAATGCTTTCCTATGGGACACAAATCGACTTTAGAAAAGTATAGAATTTTGTGCATTTTAGAACGAAAATCTTTGATTTTGCCAGTTTTGACACTAATCTCATCTTGAATAATACTCATGGATTTCGATTATAAAACTAATTAAACGTTTAATATAGCTTATTTATAGGTATATTAACATATTATCATCAAGTTTTCAGCAAAATTAAGTTTAATTAAAAAATTGATTTCCCATTGCTCCTATGGGAATCCTCCCTATGCTTTACTATGGGAATGAAAGTGCATGTCGATTCACTTATTTCATATGAAGAATTTCTATAAAAACCAAGTGTTTTAAACTATATCTACGTGAATGAAGTTAACTGGACCCTTTTTTTAAAGAAACACCCGGAATTAAATAAGTTTTTCCAGAAAAATTCACCCCTATGCTTTACTATGGGAATATGACCACATATGGAATATCGTTTTTAATTACAAGGATTTCGATAAAATAGAAGTGTTTCGGAGTATATCTGCGTGAATGAAGTTAATCTGCCAGATTTTGTAAAGAAATAACGGAAATTAAGTGAGTTTTTTCCAGAAAAATTCACCCCTATGCATTACTATGGGAATGTGACCATGTGGAATATCGTTTTTAATTACAAGGATTTCGATAAAATAGAAGTGTTTTCCAGTATATCTGCGTGAATCAAGTTAATCTGCCAGATGTTGTAATGAAATAACGGAAATTAAGTGAGTTTTTTCCAGAAAAATTCACCCCTATGCATTACTATGGGAATGTGTCCATGTGGAATATCGTTTTTAATTTCAAGGATTTCGATAAAATAGAAGTGTTTTCCAGTATATCTGCGTGAATCAAGTAAATCTACCAGATTTTGTAAAGAAATAACGGAAATTAAGTGAGTTTTTCCCAGAACCATTCACCCCTATGCTTTACTATGGGAATCCTCCCTATGCTTTACTATGGGAATGTAATAGCATGTCGATTCACTTATTTCATATGAAGGATTTCTATAAAAAACAAGTGTTTCCCACTATATCTACGTGAATGAAGTTAACTGGAACCTTACTTTAAAGAAAGACCCGAAATTAAATTAGTTTTTTCCAGAAAAATTCACCCCTATGCTTTACTATGGGAATATGACCCCATATGGAATAACTTTTTTAATTTCAAGGATTTCGATAAAAACCAAGTGTTTTCTATTAAATCTTGGTTAGATAGGTTAACTGGCTAATTTTTGTAGAGAAATATTGGAAATTAAGTGAGTTGTTGAAGAATGAATTTTGCTCTATGCTTTCCTATGGGACACAAATCGACTTTAGAAAAAGTATAGAATTTTCTGCATATTAGAACGAAAATCTTTGATTTTGCCAGTTTTGACACTAATCTCATCTTGAATAATATTCATGGATTTCGATTATAAAACTAATT